>NC_083630.1:1905000-1980000 GCF_963584025.1 Labrus mixtus | reverse complement strand
TGTGTGTGTGTGTTGGGTTTTCATTGGTGTGTGTGTGTGTGTGTTGGGTTTTCATTTGTGTGTGTGTGTGTTGGGTTTTCATTGGTGTGTGTGTGTGTTGGGTTTTCATTGGTGTGTGTGTGTGTGTGTGTGTGTGTGTGTGTGTGTGTGTGTGTGTGTGTTGGGTTTTCATTGGTGTGTGTGTGTGTGTGTTGGGTTTTCGTTGGTGTGTGTGTGTGTGTGTGTGTGTGTGTGTGTGTGTTGGGTTTTCATTGGTGTGTGTGTGTGTGTGTGTGTGTGTGTTGGGTTTTCATTGGTGTGTGTGTGAGTGTTAGGTTTTCATTGGTGTGTGTGTGTGTGTGTGTGAGTGTGTTGGGTTTTCATTGGTGTGTGTGTGTGTTGGGTTTTCATTGGTGTGTGTGTGTGTGTGTGTGTGTGAATGTTGGGTTTTCATTGGTGTGCGTGTGTTGGGTTTTCATTGGTGTGTGTGTGTGTGTGTGTGTGTGTGTGTGTTGGGTTTTCATTGGTGTGTGTGTGTGTGTGAGTGTGAGTGTTGGGTTTTCATTGGTGTGTGTGTGTGTGTGTGTGTGAGTGTGAGTGTTGGGTTTTCATTGGTGTGTGAGTGTGAGTGTTGGGTTTTCATTGGTGTGTGTGTGTGAGTGTTGGGTTTTCATTGGTGTGTGTGTGTGAGTGTTGGGTTTTCATTGGTGTGTGTGTTGGGTTTTCATTGGTGTATTTGTGTGTGTGTGTGTTGGATTTTCATTGGTGTGTGTGTCCTTATCTCTCTGAGCTGATGCTTCCTCCCCTCCACACTAAAAACAGACGTTAACACTTTGACCAAACTGACAGCGATCGGCTGGACGGAGACGGCAAGCCTCGAGGTAAGGAGTCGAGTCTGTTACTGACAAAGAGAATAATGTTTTAAAAGTCCAAAAACAAGAAAATAATCCAACAGATGACAGAATACCATGTGTGTGTCCTGCAGGAGAATCCACATGGTGAGTGTGTCAAAGACAGAAGAGAAGTCAGATTAGAAAACCTTCAAACAGTCACTGACACTGCATTCAGGTACTGAAGATGTTCCTTTTCCCTATAACGATAATCTCATATTCTTTTAAAGCCATGTTTCCTGCTCTCATTATTTCTCGTTTCTTCTGACGGCAGATGTCGATGACGGTGGCAGACCGAGCCGCCGGGGCCATTATCGGGGCCGCAGTCGCAGATGCAGCAGGTGAGATAAACACAGTTACCAAACCAACATGAGTCGTGTTCTTACTGCGTGCCTGGAGCTCTTATTGAGCTTTTATTTTATTTTTTATTTTAAAATTATAAGTATGAGTTTGTCCCTTGCCCTTTGATTCGACTTACACGTGTCTCACCGCGGTCTGATATCACAATATATCGGTTTATCTTTAAAGGTCGCTCTTAAAGTGTTTCTTTCTGACGACCTGCACAGAGTCGTTATCAGTCTCCAGGAGAAACATCTGCACGCACTGATAAAGTTCAGAGGATGTTTCTTTAACTGGAGTCTGTCCACCAGTTAGGAGCAGACGTCACGATGATGTCACAGCAGCGTGCAGTGTGGTGGCAGAAAAACAAGGAAGCAGAAGAAGCTCTACTCATAAAGATGTATGTGTGTGTGTGTGTGTGTGTGTGTGTGTGTCTGTCTGTCTGTCTGTCTGTCTGTGTGTGTGTGTGTGTGTGTGTGTGTCTGTCTGTGTGTGTGTGTGTGTCTGTCTGTCTGTCTGTGTGTGTGTGTGTGTGTGTGTGTGTGTGTGTGTGTGTGTGTGTGTCTGTCTGTCTGTCTGTCTGTCTGTGTGTGTGTGTGTGTGTGTGTGTGTGTGTCCGTCTGTCTGTCTGTCTGTGTGTGTGTGTGTGTGTGTGTGTGTGTTGTGTGTGTCTCTGTGTGTGTGTGTGTGTGTGTGTGTGTGTGTGTGTGTGTGTCCGTCTGTCTGTGTGTGTGTGTGTGTGTGTGTGTGTGTGTGTCCGTCTGTCTGTCTGTCTGTGTGTGTGTGTTGTGTGTGTGTTGTGTGTGTCTCTGTGTGTGTGTGTGTGTGTGTGTGTGTCTGTCTGTCTGTGTGTGTGTGTGTTGTGTGTGTCTCTGTGTGTGTGTGTGTGTGTGTGTCTGTCTGTCTGTCTGTGTGTGTGTGTGTTGTGTGTGTCTCTGTGTGTCTGTCTGTCTGTCTGTGTGTGTGTGTGTGTGTGTGTGTGTGTGTGTGTGTGTGTGTGTGTGTGTGTGTGTGTCCGTCTGTCTGTCTGTCTGTGTGTGTGTGTGTGTGTGTCTGTGTGTCTGTGTGTGTTGTGTGTGTGTTGTGTGTGTCTCTGTGTGTGTGTGTGTGTGTGTGTGTGTGTGTGTCCCTCCCTCTCAGCCCAGCCCATGCACTGGATCTATGATCCGGGTCGTCTCAAAGAGGTTCTGTCTGATCTGGAGCCGAGTCCTGAGTTTCGTCCTCAGTCGGCAAATCCTTTTTACCGTCGGACGACAGGCGAGCAGACGTGTTACGGAGACCAGGCGTTCGTCCTGCTCCAGTCTCTGAGCGACTGTGGAGGTATCAACAGACGGACGGAGTTCTTTATGTTAAGCTAAGCGAACCAGTTTGGTTAGAGTTGTACAGAGATGACGGTGTGTGTTGTGTTTGCAGATGTGGACGCTGAAGATTTGACCAAACGTTTCTACGAGTTCTTTGGCCCAGGAACCGTTTACGATCTGCCTCTAAATGATCCCTACAGGAAGAAAGGAGGTACTGAACGGCCTACGTCCAATGCACAAATCCTGAATACTGAATATTCTGTGTGTAGGACAGACATATCAGAGTGTAAAGTTCTGGTATCATCCACCCCCCGTCATTAACCTCACAGGTCTGAAAGGATATGAGAGCCTCACTTTAGCCCTCACTTATCAATCTGGTGTAGAAACCAGCGAAGATTTGGTGTAGAAATCAACGTACGACAGGGTCCACGTGGGACCTATGAAACGTGCGTATCTGGCTGATCACAGCGTACGCAAGACCGGGTGTTGATAAGTGTGGCGGCTGGAAACGATCGTCATTTAAATACCACGCCCCTATTTATTCACGGTTTAGCTGTCCTCACTCCCAGAGTTTACGGCATGGAGATACTTAATACGGCAAAGAAGAGAAACGAGATATGACCTGAGTGACACCATAACAGAGAAAAGTAAAGAGGAATAACGTTGTGCTGTCTGGCAGCCTGAAATGTAGGATTAAAGAGCTTCAGAAGAAATGCGCCTGCACGGAAATCTCAACAGCGTTGGTGTGGATAAACGAACTCCAGCGGAGTTTTTAATATTTAATTTAATTTGATATGTAACGTACATAATATAGGCTATAATATAATTTTTTAAAATACTTTTAGTTTAAAAAACCTGGTCAGACCACACGATCGCTACAATGTAGCCTAGTATTGCGGGTCTTAAAAGAAGCAGCTCCCGGACCGGAGGACGCCAGCCGTACCCCACCTGAAATTATCCCAGATCGTGGAGCGAGTGGCTTCTTTCATCGGTTCAGCCTCAATATCAGGCACAAGTGGTACAGGCGAACCTGCATCTGTGAAACCTGAAACGTCCTGCATCACATGAATAAAGTGTTTGATCAAACGCTGTGTAATGTGCACTTCTCATCCGATTAGCCTTCTTTCCAAACATGAGAATTTAACACTTACATAAAAGAAGGTCCTGACTCCGTCTTAGAGCCCCCAGATTTCTTTATTCATTATTATGTCACATGTAGTCTCTGGCCTCAGGGCATCTGCTGTGCGTTATTACGGATGTGGCACATCAGCGTATTTATTATTTAAATCTCTGGACATACCGATTAGTTATGATCTAATGTTAATGTTCTCAATTCCTAAATATTTAATATTTCAGAGGCTAAAAGTTGTATCCTCTGAAAGTTTTTCTGTCCTTTTAAAGTAACTGTTTTTAGTTTTTCTGTTTTAGTTTGTCTCAGTATTTTCTGCAGTGATATTCCTGTGCGCTGAACGTTTAACATGTATTTACTGAAAGCAGCCTCTCTAATCTTTAATCTTTAAAGTAAATCGATTAAACAGACAAAAATTAATCAAATAAAACACACAACTAAATAAATCACCTGACCGCTCGCGCTGCTCAACATTATTTAAAAAGCAATGTAGTCTACAGAGATCGTTTGAGGTGGAGCGTAATATAAAATAAATTTGAGATATCTTATCTAACAGTAAATCTGTGAACCTCTATCTATCCGTCTTAACAAGCACTGTTATAGTATGATCTCATTATTCTCCGACACAGACAGATTCGCTTTAGCGCAAGTCCACACTGAGTTGAAAACGTGCGTACACGAACTGAGACCTGGTGTGAGATTTGAGCGTACCCTCCGCTCACGTCCAAATTGATAAGTGCCGAACTTTGCGTGGAAATGACCGTACACCCATTTTTCTGCCGTACATACTTTTGATAAGTGAGAGCCTTTGAGTCTGATAAAAACTGAACATCGTGTTTTTCCACCTGCTTTACATGGAAATATATTCTGTACAGTCAGACTTCCTTCTTCAGCCTTTAAAACACAGAGCTGCTGTTAATCATCACAGGAGAACTCTGGGTAAAATCATCTGTACACAGCGTTATGTCCGACAGTAAAACCAGAAGAACTGTGTCCTCATCAGGACACAGATCAGAGCGCCACCTGCAGAGGGGATCGTGATCAGCTGATCTGCTGAGTCCATCCTCATCAAATGTATTGTATCTGTAAATCAGAGTCTGTGGATTAAAAGGAAACCGTTCATACATGTTTGTTTTTGTTAGGTCCTAAAGCCGTCCTCCCCATCCCCGGCCCGTGGAGAAACAGCAGCCTGAAAGCTTTCTTCAGAAATGTGGACGCTGGAAAAGAAGAAACAGGTAAAAACCACAGATCCAAAGCTGCATGACACCTCCCGGGATGCTTCCTGTTGTAACTTTTCTGTGTGTTTCAGGCTGTGAGGTGGACTGCCAGATGGACGGCGTCACTAAGCTGGCTCCGGTTGTAGCCATGTTTGCAGGTCGACCTGAGATGTTGGAGAAGGTGGAGCGAGCCGTCAGAGTGAACCAGAACAACGACATGTGTGTGGCTGTGACGCTGGCTGCTGCAAGGTGATTATGTACAGCCACTGCATCACAATATGTTCTGATAGGAAGTGAAGGTTTAACCTGAGTCTGTCTCTCCTCTTAAGGTTTTTGGAGCACTTCATCCTGAATGGCCCCGATCCTGACGCTCTGGAGAAAGTTCTGTCTCAGCTGAACGACCCAAAAAGACAGAACCCTCAGGATCTGGACAAAGCTGTCTGTGGTCAGGAAACACAGGGCTTTACAGAACCCTGATATATTACAGCTCCTAATATAGATTCAGTTTAACAAATATGTTTAAGTGATGTGAATTAAGAAATCAGACGACGTAAATACTTCACCTGAAACATCTCTCTCTCTCTTTGTGCTACAGCTCACCTCCAGCAGGTGAAGGAGAACCTGAGGAGGAGCAGCTCTCAGCTGATCCCTGCGGTGTTCACCAACACATGAGGTGAGCTATGAACATGCCATGATTAGGTATGGTTAGGTATAGTTAGGTATGGTTAGGTATGGTTAGGTATGGTTAGGTATGGTTAGGTATGGTTAGGTATAGTTTGGTATGGTTAGGTATGGTTAGGAATGGTTAGGTATGGTTAGGTATAGTTAGGTATAGTTTGGTATGGTTAGGTATGGTTTGGTATGGTTAGGTATAGTTTGGTATGGTTAGGTATGGTTAGGTATGGTTTGGTATGGTTAGGTATAGTTTGGTATGGTTAGGTATAGTTAGGTATGGTTAGGTATGGTTTGGTATGGTTAGGTATGGTTAGGTATGGTTAGGTATGGTTAGGAATGGTTAGGTATGGTTAGGCATAGTTTGGTATGGTTAGGTATGGTTAGGAATGGTTAGGTATGGTTAGGCATAGTTTGGTATGGTTAGGTATAGTTTGGTATGGTTAGGTATAGTTTGGTATGGTTAGGTATGGTTTGGTATGGTTAGGTATAGTTTGGTATGGTTAGGTATGGTTAGGAATGGTTAGGTATGGTTAGGAATGGTTAGGTATGGTTAGGCATAGTTTGGTATGGTTAGGTATGGTTAGGTATAGTTTGGTGTGGTTAGGTATGGTTAGGTATGGTTAGGTATAGTTTGGTATGGTTAGGTATGGTTAGGTATAGTTTGGTGTGGTTAGGTATGGTTAGGTATGGTTAGGTATGGTTAGGTATAGTTTGGTATGGTTAGGTATGGTTAGGTATGGTTAGGTATGGTTAGGTATAGTTAGGTATGGTTAGGTATGGTTAGGTATGGTTAGGTATAGTTTGGTATGGTTAGGTATGGTTAGGTATAGTTTGGTGTGGTTAGGTATGGTTAGGTATGGTTAGGTATAGTTTGGTATGGTTAGGTATGGTTAGGTATGGTTAGGTATAGTTTGGTATGGTTAGGCATGGTTAGGTATAGTTTGGTATGGTTAGGTATGGTTAGGTATAGTTTGGTATGGTTAGGTATGGTTAGGTATGGTTTGGTATGGTTAGGTATGGTTAGGTATGGTTAGGTATAGTTTGGTATTATTAGGTATGGTTAGGTATAGTTTGGTATTATTAGGTATGGTTAGGTATGGTTAGGTATAGTTTGGTATTATTAGGTATGGTTAGGTATGGTTAGGTATGGTTAGGTATAGTTTGGTATTATTAGGTATGGTTAGGTATAGTTTGGTATTATTAGGTATGGTTAGGTATAGTTTGGTATTATTAGGTATGGTTAGGTATAGTTTGGTATTATTAGGTATGGTTAGGTATAGTTTGGTATTATTAGGTATGGTTAGGTATAGTTTGGTATTATTAGGTATGGTTAGGTATAGTTTGGTATGGTATGGTTAGACCTGGTTGATCGTTTTAGAGACACAGTGCAGAACCTACTTCAGTATCACTTTAAACATCTGGATCCTCTGTCTGTGATCAGGATCTGTCACATGAGCACTCATACGTCTCATTCTGCATGCAGCTCTGCCCGGTGCATTCCAGGGGGCGCTGCACGCTGTCCTGACCCTGACCCAGCTGGATGAGGCCGTCAGGGACACGATGCGGCGTGGGGGATGCACCGCCAGTCGAGCCTCCTTCATAGGAGCCTGTTTCGGAGCTCAGGTAGAGAAAGTGTCCATCATGTCGAACATTTTAAAGTCAATGACACATTTTAGATTAAAGTATGAATCAGTCAAGGAACACTAGAACAGACAGTGGCATGTTGCCCTGAAGTTTTCATCTTGATTCTTTCAGACCGGTCTGCAGGGAATCTCCGAGTCCTGGAGGGAGAGGACGCTCAGGTTCCCTCTGCTGATGGAGCTCGCTGGGAAAGTGGTCCAAAAACACCAACAGTCGTAGATTTGCCCTAAATACTCCCGTTTATCAAGAATTCATGGAGTGTGCATGACATCTATTTTTAGAGGTCTTTCTGTGGCTGCAGACGCACTCTGACATGACAGTTTATGACAGTCTCATTTGAAAGTCTCTGACTGAATGAAGCTTGAATCCTTTTGTTCTGTCACAGATGCACTGACTCCACTTATTTATGTAGGACATGAAAAACAGTCTCAAATAAAGACGTTTAATGTCACCAACATGTCTGTGTTTCTTCTTGTTCTCAGAGCAGTCTGCGTTTCCTAATCCCAGGAAACATGTGTCTCCTTGCTGTGAAAGTCATTCTGCAGAATCAGCTTCTCTGTTATTACAGATCGACTCCAATTTACAAGCACAGACTGCAAACGACTCGTCCCTCTGAGGAGCGCTTCTCCTTTATGAAAGTGCTGACTTCTATATTCTCATGTTTAAAGCAGACGCCCCAACTTTTCAGAGACTTCTCCAAGTAGGAAAGCAGAGGCCGAGCTTTAATGTCTTTGCCGTGGTGTGGTTGTAAAGAATGCAGCGTGTGGGCTGCGGCTGCAGGCCTCTCTCTGGTTTACAGCTTAAACTTGTTGACCAGTGATGGATCGTTCAGGCGCGTTTCAATGGTTTCATGGTCAACACTGTAAATCAAGATGTAAACTAGAGTCACATGTCATCGTGGTGTCTGAAGTCGTGTAAAAGAAAGCCTGACGTAGGGTTGTCATGATACCACGATTTAAAAGTCTTTTATGGTTCTAGTGAAAATCACAACATATGATACCTGGTTGTTACCACGGCAACACAAAAAGAAGTCCTAGACACACGTTTTTTTTTTGTTATGTCTGGGTTCTAATTGCAAGAAACGGTGTAAAATGCACACAAACGTTGCCAACAGGGCGCCACATTAGTGGGTGGATTTCAGCAGTGGTGTGCAACACAACACCTTTCAGACTGATTTTCTTGTAAAAGTGCTGTGACTACGCTCAGCTGTCGTCACGTCTTTGTACGGTCGTAGTGATTCTGCGACAGCGAAATATTGGCGTCCCAGTCTGTGAGGTCACATTGTGTTTCAACGTTGTGGAAGCACAGCACAGTCAGACATGCACACACACACACAGCGCTGTTCTCCCCCCCCGCTGGATCAGCTGATCCCCTCTCTCCTCTGTAACGCCTCTGTTACTACCTCTGAAGACGCTAGGGGGGGGGGGGGTCACTTCACCCTCGATTCGACTCCACGACATTCAGACTGAAGGAGAAACGTCACAGGGGTGGAAACATCGCTGTTTCAAACTGAACAGGATAACGGTCACTCCCTCTGGCAACTTTGACGGGTTGAATTTTACATATTTTATTGTAGTCGTCTCAAAAAGAGAAATAAACTAATTGCTCTGTGACATTTGCCGACCTTCTCTTTGAGCCGTCTTTGAGGAAGCTGTTTGACTCCCTCTCTCCCTCTCTCCCCCTCTCTCTCTCTCCCTCTCTCTCTCTGTCTCTCCCCCTCTCCCTCTCTCTCTCTCACTCTCTCTCTCCCTCTCTCTCCCTCTCTCTCCCTCTCTCTCTCTCCCTCTCTCTCTCTCTGTCTCTCCCCCTCTCCCTCTCTCTCTTTCCCCTTTTCCCTCTCTCTCCCTCTCTCTCTCTCTCCATCTCTCTCCCTCTCTCTCTCCCCTTCCCCCTCTCCCTCTCTCTCTGCCTCTCTCTCTCTCTCCCCCTCCCCTCTCCCTCTCTCTATCTCTCCCCCTCTCCCTCTCTCTCACTCTCTCTTTCTCCCCTCCCCTTCTCTCTCTCTCTCACTCTCTCTCTCTCCCCCCTTCCCTTCTCTCTCTCTCTCTCCCTCTCTCTCTCCCCCTCCCCCTCTCCCTCTCTCTCTCTCCCTCTCTCTCCCCCTTCCCTTCTCTCTCTCTCTCTCTCTCCCTCTCTCTCTCTCCCTTTCTCTCTCCCTCTCTCCCTCTCTCTCTCTCTCTGTGACTTCCTCCCACGCAGCAGGTGGCAGCGTCTGTCTCCATAATCACATCCAGACCTGAAGACTGGTTTTGTTTTGACTGAATCTGCCAAAGTCTTCTTCTTCACATGTTTTCTAAGAAACAGGAGGTGGTTGCATAAGAAATGATGATGCAGGAATATTATCCCACTGTGTCCGGACTCATCAGCATGCATAAGAACAAAGAAAGGACTGCATGAGTTCAGACATGACGAGGAGGATGAAAATGATAACGTCTTTTTTCTTTTTGTTTACAGAGACAGACATAGGCCTCTAGGATATATTTAGTTTACTGCTAGTTGGTGGTCATCTACACCGTTTGTTATTGACCCATTGGAAAAAATGAAATTGCAATTAAAAAAATGTAGCCTATCTAGAACAAACTAAAAACATCACGCCGTATGAAGTGATAGTCAAAATGAAGAGTTCACCTTTTGGGACAGAAATCTCCTGAGTGATTCCCTTAGACTGTAAACATAAAAGAGGTACCGGGTCAGTGGTGATTAGGCTACTAGAGTCTGTTTGGGCCACAGGGGGGCCCTCCAGCCAGCGTTCATCATCATTATGTTATACATAATATATGTGAGTGTGCGCTGATGAGGCCCCTTTAGGTTTCCAACTGTCATTTTGCACATTTTGAGCCACCCCTGTGGTTTAAAGTTTGTCAGCCCTCGGGGGCCCCCTACTGGCCTGTGGCCCCAAACAGTTGCCTGCCTTGCTTGTTAACAAGCAGCTCCTCTACGGAGGGTTCATGACATTTTTGTAGTTTTATTAGATCAGTATAAGGTGTTCATAAAACGTCCTCTCACCTGTCATAAATCCCGGAATGTGAATACCAGCGGAACCTTCAGTTTACACCGTTGTTCTTTGTAAACAAAGCGTTCACTTCTCATCTGAGTTCGTCAGAACACGCATGCGCAACACGTCACGTCACAGGCTTGCTGAGCGGGGCGCGGCAGGGAACGCTCTTGTCCGCGTACACACTCTTTGTCCGGATCAACAGCTGGGTGGATCTCCGACAGAAGGAAAGTTGCTGTGATGACATTTTGTGTAGTGATGGCAGTCTGACTGTGACAGGAGCTAGCTGTAGTATAAAGTGTTAACCCCTCCCCGCTGTGACATGGACTTTAACGTGAAGCGGTTAGCTGCAGACGCCGGGACGTTCCTGAGCCGGGCCGTGCAGGTAACCGTTTAACCGTTTAACCGTTTAGCCTGGAGCCGCCGTTAGCCGCTAGCTAGTGGAGCGTTAGCTAGCTAATTAGCATCTCTGAGAAAAGTCTGTATCCTGTTAGCGTTTAAGGATTCATTTTAATAATATCTGTAACATCTTAGACTTTATTATAGTTTTATATTTGGTCAACATGATGTTTAACAGGCAGCAGATAATGTTAAATAAAGTTATTATCGACATTAACCGGAGATAACGTTAGTTTGAAAGGCTAGCTGTTCCGCCCAATCAGGTCACGATACTCAGATCTTAAAGTTTGATACACCTGGAGAAATCTAACAGTATGAGTACCTGCTTCATTCAACAGAAAGGTCCAAGCTGAGGTGTTTTATACTTATTGATACCACATGATGAACTTATCTCTTATTTTAATGATGGATGGTATTTAAAGTGCCACAATTTAATAAAAGTACACATATTTCATCAGACAGGTGTGGAGGAGATGATTAAATACATAAAAATAAAAGCTCCGAAACACTGTCTGAATTACACTTCACATCATTGTAAAGTTTCTGTGTAATTCAGACGGTTTGTCTGCAACTTTCAGGTGATTAAAATCATTAAAAAGTGTTGCTCAGAACTTGTGTTTTTGTTGTCGTGGGATCGAAATAGGTTTGATTTTTAACGGTATTGAAGGAAGTCTAAAGTTCTGGTACTGTGACAACTCTAGTCCTAGGAAGGGATGCACCGACCCACTCCGATATTTTATGAATCATAATTGTTGTTGTTGTTGGTATTATGTGTAAAGTTACACAAAGCTGTGGTAAACCCGGCGTTAATATAATATAAAAGATAAATTGATTCCAAAGAAATGAGAAAGTCTGAACTTTGTGCAGGAAGCAGCAACAGCTGATTTTCAAATTAAAAGTTTTAAACTGAAGTATAAGAATTGTTCCATTTCATCTGAACGTTGTCATGGAGATGAATTGTTGACACGTCTTACAGTTCAGTCTGATCGTCTTCAAAGACAGACTGAGCGAGCTGAGGTTAAAGTGTCCAGAGATAATCTGTGACGTGGACCGGCGCCGTCAGTCGGCTATCCCATACATAAATTACGTCAATATCTGACCTGGTACTGATATTAGGTCAGATCTGTCCCATCTCTAGTCAGGCACAAATATTAAGTTGTTTCTTATTTTTCATTTTAGAAAGTTACAGACAATCTCCTTCACACGGTTTACTCAAACAAACAGTTGCAATGTTTCCTGAAACATCACTGAGACGTTTGACCTCCTGCGAGGTTACCGAGCTAGCTAGCGTCGCGTAGGCGTCCCACAACGCGTAGTGTGACCAGTGCGCATGACATCTGTTTACCTACGCAGTGGGAAAAGGAGGCTGTGATGTAATGGCGTACAGACATCCCTGCGTGGTGTGTGCTTAGTCTCGTGATACAATATTTCAGAGTGAACATAAAACGACCCGAGGAGAGAAAAACGACAAAGACTCATTGAACCACATGAATCTGAACAAAGCAGACAGCCTTGATGTGTTTAAAATAGTCACAGCTGTACTGACTCTTCTGACCCCGTCACTGTCCAGGTCAAATGTTCTCTGCTTCTCAACATGATTTATGTTTATTGTTTTCAGTTCACAGAGGAGAAACTGGGTCAGGCCGAGAAGACCGAGTTGGACGCTCATTTGGAAAACCTTCTGATCCGAGCTGAAAACACGAAGCAGTGGACAGAGAGGATCATGAAGCAGACCGAAGTCTTACTACAACCCAACCCCAGTAAGATCACGCACATCTGACCCGGGCGGGAATATCAATATTTATATATGTGAAGCTTCCATTCACAGCCCGGGCTTTGATTCTTTTCAGTCTATGAAATGTTCCCGCCTTTATTTGAGACATCCATCTATACATCTAGATGGATAGACTTGTAGTTATTACACCAGAGAGGAGACTGCACATTAAATTAAGTTACAGGACGCCGACCTGCTGCACGGCTTGTACACATACCAGCTTCATTCTGTCTTATTTATCTCCATATTTTAAATAAATAATCAACGCTGAAAACATCATGGCCTCTAACAGAGAGCTGCCTTCATGTATCGAGTACCAAGAGTCCAACTAAACCTCTGAGCTGTCGTTTGACCCCCGTCAGTCTGTCACACACGCACACACAGTCAGACATACAGACACACACACACAATCAGAAACACACACAGTCAGAAACAGACACACACAATCAGAAACACACACACACAGTCAGCCACACACACACACAGTCAGACACACACACACACAGTCAGAAACACACACACACACACAGTCAGACACACACACACACAGTCAGCCACACACACACAGTCAGAAACAGACACACACACACACACACACACACACACAGTCAGAAACACACACACAGTCAGACACACACACAGTCAGAAACACACACACACAGTCAGACACACACACACACAGTCAGACACAGTCAGACACACACACAGACTCACACACACAGACAGAAACACACACACACACAGTCAGAAACACACACAGACACACACACAGACAGACACACACAGACAGACACACACACTCTCTGGTGCTCTGGTCGTGTAAACTGGATTTGTTCTGCTCCGTGTCTCACGTAGATTTGCAGCCTCCGTCATGTGATGAGGAAACATGAAACTAATTCCATTCATTGAGAGGAGAATTTGATTCCTCTCATCGTCCAATGAAAGCTTCTGTTTCCTTAATGTGTGTCCTGAAGTCTGAGGTCTCATGACTCTGTAAGTGAGTTTTCTCGTTGCATTCTTCCACAGATGTCCGTTTAGAAGAGTTTGTGTACGAGAAACTGGAGAAAAAAGCCCCCACGCGAATGAACAACCACGAGTTGCTGGGACAGTCCATGATCGAATCAGGGAGCGAGTTTGGTCCAGGAACTGCATACGGTGAGTAACGCTGACGCATCGCCTCCTAAACGCTCGTCCATCACCTGCAGGACTCTGAGGAACTGACTGACGAAGAAATACCTCCTTTACTATATGATGATGTCACAAATATATACTCGGCCCTGTTGTCCCCCCTCCTCATCCCCCCGCCTGCTCTCACACTGCTCCAGGACTAACCGGGCCTGAGCACGGCTACCTCGTAACACAACACATGCACGACTTTACGTGGTCATGAAGCGTGCTCAGTTTATGAGACAGACGGACGAGTCTGCGTCGGCACATCGGAGAACATGACAGCTACTTCATGTCATGAGTCATGTAGTGACCAATTTTAACAAACCCAATATTGTTTGGAAAAGTCACTTGAGGGAGGAATGTGGAAGCTTTCAGACGTGTGCTTACCTAGAAGAAATTAACACAGTCCATTGATGTTGTGATTTGGATATTTCAATCCATTTATTTTAAACACTTCTTATCAAATAAAGGAAAATATGACAACCACTGTCTATAAATAAAACAAACAAATCCGCGTTGGATGCGTTTAATTCCGACAGGCTGACACGGTAAAAAAACTGTTTGCCTCCATTCAATCACCTGTCCCACCTCACCTGGAGCCTTGCTTTAACCACAGCATCCGCCCAGGCTACACATAGTGCCCAGTAGAGGGCCAACACACACAACCATAAGGAAAATAGCATGACACAAAACAAACACAGAGTCAGATACAGACAGAACACTCCGGGGTTTCTCCTCAATGAAGGCTGACCACGTCGTGTGCTCGTGCTCGAACTGTACCGTGCTGAAGAACACCTCTTCAAAGCAAGCCAGGGCCGAGGAAGTGATCAGAGCACTCACACGAGTCAAACTGGACTTGACTAGTGTGAGTGTGTCCTTAGATACTTTATGATACCTGGTGTTTCAAACCATACAGACTCTGTTATTGAATTTAAAAGATGGGAAAGTAACGAAGCTTCGTCATCCTACGTCTGTTTCATCAGAGAGGTGAGAGGAAAACCTCTGTCCAACAATATTCCTTAAAGTGTTCATGGTAAAGTGTCGTCATGGTGATGATCCTCTGATGAAAGCCTGCAGCGCTTTTCAGATAGGATACGGTGTGTCCTGCTCTCGCCGTGCGTGAGAGAGTGTTGTTTAATTCACGTGTCTCTTTCAGGAAACGCTCTGATAAAATGTGGAGAGACGGAGAAGCAGATCGGGGGGGCGGAGCGAGAGTTAATCCAAAGTGCTGCCATCAACTTCCTGACACCTTTCAGGAACTTTTTGGAAGGAGACTTTAAAACCATCCTGGTGAGTTTGGACTGAACTCTCTAATCTAATCCTGTGAACATGAGTGAAGTCCTGATGAATCGATCAGAGATCAAACTCTGTGACATCACATCTTACATACGGCGCTTTGAAGGATCAGAAACATCTTCACCTTGTTCTTTGTCTCTCTGTGCAGAAAGAACGGAAGCTGCTGCAGGTCAAACGTCTGGATCTGGACGCCGCCAAAACTCGGCTAAAGAAAGCACGGATGGCCGACGCCAGAGCGGCGGTAAGTTAATGCACACACAGCAGTTGTGTGTGTGTGTGTGTGTGTGTGTGTGTGTGTGTGTGTGTGTGTGTGTGTGTGTGTGTGTGTGTGTGTGTGTGTGTGTGTGTGTGTGTGTGTGTGTGTGTGTGTGTGTGTGTGTGTGTGTGTGTGTGTGTGTGTGTGTGTGTGTGTGTGTGTGTGTGTGATAAATGCAGATTAAAATGTTTTTCTCTAACATCATTAGCTGTCGGGGCGTCTCTCACCATCAAGACACACACAGTTACACACACACACACAGTGTAAGTATACGATGTGTGTGCTGTCCTCATGCTGCAGCAGCTGTAGCTCTAACTTGTGTGTCACTGTTTTTAAAACACAAAGCAGCAGATGTGAGCGCAGGAAGTGACAGAGGTGAGTGGAATGTTACAGCGGCCATGTTTGATTTCAACACACACACACACAGCAGCTGCCTCGTTGAAAACTTGAAAATCTTAAAGACGAGTCTATAAGAAACAACCCCCCTCTGTTTCTCTCTCTCTCTCTCTCACCCTCTCTCTCTCCCTCGCGCTCTCTCTCTCCCCCCCTCTCTCTCTCTCTCCCCCTCCCTCGAGAACAGTGTTTGTCTCTGATCTGAGCTCCTCAGTTTGTTTATGAAAGCGTGAGGCGGCCATTGTTCCTGCAGCTCTGAATGTTTTGGCTCCGTGTGAGGAAAAGGAAACGACATCGTCACGTGTAAGGTGCAGGGGTCTCATTTATAAAAGAGTGCGTAGAATCCATACTAAAAATGTACGTGCGCCAAAAACCCGGAAATGGCGTGCGCACAAAATGATTCAGATTTATAAAACCGTTCATACACACACCTGCACGCAATGTTCCCTTTATAAATCACGGTCCACCTGGAAATGTGCGCACATAGATTAGTCCCATGTTCCGCCCTCTACCCGCCCACAATCAACCATAAAAGGTCAATGCAAAGCAGCTCGTGAATGAAGAAGCATACAAACGAGTGGGCGGAGCTAAGGTTTCCAGCGCTGGATCGCGGCCAAACCCGGAAGTTTAGAGGAAGAAACAAAACTTTCTGACCCAGAAACAGAGGAGTTTGTGAATGAGGTGAAGGATAAAATGGACATATGGGTAGTTTACTGCAGCAGTCCTCCTACAGCGCCAAAACATACAGCGTTCATCATTACGCACGAGTATATCTACAATGTTTACATGTTTACAGGACCCACACTCACTTTTTCATATAATGATGAGTGCTCACATCAGTCAGCAGTCTCCCTCACTCTATCATATTAGTAATCAAAGGTCCCTCACTCTATCATATTAGTAATCAAAGGTCCCTCACTCTATCATATTAGTAATCAAAGGTCCCTCACTCTATCATATTAGTAATCAAAGGTCCCTCACTCTATCATATTAGTAATCAAAGGTCCCTCACTCTATCATATTAGTAATCAAAGGTCCCTCACTCTATCATATTAGTAATCAAAGGTCCCTCACTCTATCATATTAGTAATCAAAGGTCCCTCACTCTATCATATTAGTAATCAAAGGTCCCTCACTCTATCATATTAGTAATCAAAGGTCCCTCACTCTATCATATTAGTAATCAAAGGTCCCTCACTCTATCATATTAGTAATCAAAGGTCCCTCACTCTATCATATTAGTAATCAAAGGTCCCTCACTCTATCATATTAGTAATCAAAGGTCCCTCACTCTATCATATTAGTAATCAAAGGTCCCTCACTCTATCATATTAGTAATCAAAGGTCCCTCACTCTATCATATTAGTAATCAAAGGTTTGATCAACGAACAAAAACGTTGATTGTTGGTCCTTTTTTTCGTGGTAAACTCCGTCTGCTCTGACTCATTATGAGGATATATAGACCTAATGATCGTCTCAGAGATGACCTGACTTAATGTCCACACTTGAATTATTTACAGAATAAATACGTGCAGCTGATGAAGACATGCTAAGTATGGAGGAGGTGAAATGTGTGAAGCCACCGCCGTGTCTCTGTGCGTCTTGAAAAAAACTAAAAACCACACTTGATGATAAATGCACGATATTGAAAGATATTAATGAAAACTGGAGGCTCTATGGTTTTAGTCTAACTTTTAACTCTACATCAGTGATTACATTAGTGTACAGTCCGGTCCTCTGAGGTCCGTCCGGGAAAATGAAGGCGAAACGGCGGTGATGAAATATGTATGTGACAGACTTTTATTTTTTATTTTATGTTTATATATTGTCATAATGAAAGTGACTTATTGGAAACAGCTCACTACGTGTGTGATTATAGCCTAAATAAAACCCTCGGTTTGAATGATTCTGATGACGTGGATCTGTCAGTAAAGTTTGATATTTAGTGAAATAAAATGTGGAAGAGAGAATTTCCCATGCCTCCAAAATGAACGTATGCCTGGGTCACAGTTTGCTTACCGATGCGCAGGTTTTACCGTCAGGTTTGTTTTTATAGATCACAAACTTTGCGTGGGAAAAGGCATACGCCAGTTTCAGACCCCGTTCTGTGCGTACGCAACGGTTATAAATGAGAGCCCTGGTCCTTACAGCCTAAAGTCACAGTTCTAAGTCACCAAGCTGGATAGATCGCCATGGTAACCGACTCCAAACATGTTCAGACTTACAGCTTCAAGACTTTAAAGGTGTCACAGTCATGTTGTACTTAACACTTTAATTTGAAAGTTTTTATATGTCATCCTCGCCTAATCCACTGTTTCAGTCTGACATTCATTCATACGTTCTTTTACATCCATAAATCATCACACATGTGTCTCTGTGTTGTGTGTGTCTGTGTGATCATGATGTTCTCTGCGTCGTCAGGCCGAGCAGGAGCTGAGGATGACCCAGAGCGAGTTTGACCGACAGGCAGAGATCACCAGACTGCTGCTGGAGGGAGTCAGCAGCACACACGTATGTTACACACACACACACACACACACACATATTTAAGTATTTATTTCTCTCTCTCTGTGTCCTCTCTCTCTCTCTCTGTGTCCTCTCTCTCTATGTGTCCTCTCTCTCTGTGTGTCCTCTCTCTATGTGTCCTCTCTCTCTCTGTGTCCTCTCTATGTGTCCTCTCTCTCTGTGTGTCCTCTCTCTCTGTGTCATCTCTCTGTGTCCTCTCTGTGTGTCCTCTCTCTCTGAGTCCTCTCTCTCTGTGTCTTCTCTCTCTCTGTGTGTCCTCTCTCTCTCTGTGTGTCCTCTCTCTCTGTGTGTCCTCTCTATGTGTCCTCTCTCTTTCTGTGTGTCCTCTCTATGTGTCCTGTCTCTCTCTGTGTGTCCTCTCTATGTGTCCTCTCTCTTTCTGTGTGTCTTCTCTATGTGTCCTGTCTCTCTCTGTGTTCCTCTCTCTGTGTGTCCTCTCTCTCTCTCTGTGTGTCCTCTCTCTCTCTCTCTGTGTCCTCTCTCTCTCTCTGTGTCCTCTCTCCGTGTGTCCTCTCTCTCTCTCTGTGTGTCCTCTCTCTCTCTCTGTGTGTCCTCTCTCTAACGGGTCCTCTCTCTGTGTGTCCTCTCTCTCTCTCTGTGTGTCCTCTCTCTCTCTCTGTGTCCTCTCTCTCTCTCCGTGTGTCCTCTCTCTCTCTCTGTGTGTGTCCTCTCTCTGTGTGTCCTCTCTCTAACGGGTCCTCTCTCTGTGTGTGTCCTCTCTCTAATGGGTCCTCTCTCTGTGTGTGTCCTCTCTCTAACGGGTCCTCTCTCTCTGTGTGTCCTCTCTCTAACGGGTCCTCTCTCTGTGTGTGTCCTCTCTCTAACGGGTCCTCTCTCTCTTTCTGTGTCCTCTCTCTGTGTGTGTCCTCTCTCTCTTTCTGTGTCCTCTCTCTGTGTGTGTCCTCTCTCTGTCTGTGTCCTCTCTCTGTGTGTGTCCTCTCTGTGTGTGTCCTCTCTGTGTGTGTCCTCTCTCTGTGTGTCCTCTCTCTGTGTGTCCTCTCTCTAACGGGTCCTCTCTCTAACGGGTCTTCTCTCTAACCTGTGTCTCCCCTCAGGCTCACCATCTTCGCTGTTTGAACGACTTTGTGGAGGCTCAGACGACGTACTACGCCCAGTGTTACCAGTACATGGGGGACCTGCAGAAACAGCTGGGCAGGTGATCATCAACCGTCATGACATCATCATGACAGAAACACAATATATATGTTAGTGCATGCAGCTGTCAGTCATAAACAAACTGGTGTCAACCTGCTCCAGAGTCCATGTAGAGGTGACTCATGTTCACCCGTCAGTAGACAAATATTAACAAGGTCTAGTTTGAAGACGTCAGGGAGTCGAGCTGTGTCTGAAGCCGCTCTTCTTCAGCCCTCTCTCTCTCTCTCTCTCCATCAGCTTCCCCTCCTCGTTCTCCAACAACAACCAGTCGTCAGTGTCCGGCGGAGCCAGCATCTCTGTTCCAACCATCCCCGTGTCAGCCTCTCTGCCCAGCGTCTCCGGGGGTAGCAGCGTCTCCGGGGGAACATCAGGAGGATTCAACGAGCTGAGGAGCTCCAACGGCAGCCGCAAAGCTCGAGTCCTGTACGACTACGACGCGGCGAGCAGCAGCGAGCTCTCCCTGCTGGCTGACGAGGTCAGACACTGAACTGTTCTGCAGGTTTCATCCTGACATGCTCTCATTTCTATCAGAGAAAGTGTTTCATATTCAGCTCAGGCTGCTGCTTGCTAATGTTAGCATCCTAGCATGTTGCACTCTGTCGTCTGAAGAGGAGAACTGTGAATCTCCTCGTGAGCTAACCTATGCTAACTGGAGAGCCCCTTTAGCTTACCTTACCTTTCTCTCATGAGAGGTCAAAGGTCTCAGAATCTCACGAGAGTAAAGACGATAAACACGGGATAGAAAGCTAAACCTCATCAAACCGGTTCAAAACTTAACCAGACCGTGCACCGTTTTTACAGATCCAGGACGACTCACTCATATCTTTAACGCTAAGATTGGTTTATCTTTATACATATTAATGTGTGCGTGTGTGCGTGCATGTGCATGCGTGTGTTTGTGCGTGTGTGTCTGTGTGTGCGTCCTCAGGTGATCACAGTGAGCAGCGTCCCCGGCATGGACTCAGACTGGCTGATGGGAGAGAGAGGAAACCAGAAAGGAAAAGTCCCCATCACTTACCTGGAGCTGTTTAACTAATACCCCACCCTACATCAACCCCCCCACCCCACCCGCACCCATACACAACCCTACATCACCCCCCTCCCCCACTGTGATCTCTTGTTTATCTCGTGTCACCTCATGCCGTCATTTCAGTCAAAGTTTAAAATCTTTCAGTTTTTATGAACTGGAGCTGGACTGAGGGGACCCCCCCAGCTCCTCCCCCTCCCCCTAACTCCTCCCCCTTTCCATAGCCCCCCCCCCGATGTGTATCAGCAGAACATTTCTCCAACCTGCTTCAAGTCTTTGTGTTTGATCCCCTGTAATCTGCCGTATGTGCCTGACCATCTCCCTAACGGTAACTTCGATCAGATCTAAAGTTTGTTTACGTCGGTGAGAGACGGCCAGCTGAACGCCCTGAGAGTGGCGCCCTCTAGAGATAATCACGTGTCTAACGCAGAGATGGACTTCAGTTTGACGTGACTGATGCTGCGGTCAGAGCCGTATGTTTTATCGATGATTCCCTTTTAAGCCAGACGTCAGGAAGTACCTCGTTGACCCGCCGTATTCAGACGCTTTTTAGTCTCGCCATTATTTATATTGGAAACAACAGAAAGTTCTTTAACCAGAAGACGTTTTTTATACCTCTGCTGAATTCTCAATCTCTGTACAAACATCATCATCATCGTTTTTTATCCTTAATGTTTGTAACATGAAGCTCCGTTTCTCTCTGACCTTCATTTCAACAGGAACGCTTCGTTCCGTTCTGGGAGATCCCTTTTCTCACCTCATGGCTGCTTTTTGTTTCATGTGTAACTGAACGTGCAAAACATGTAAAATATCAAAACAATATGATGCATTAAATAAGAAAATATGAACGACTGGAGGTTTGAGTTTGTTTCACGTTCTCACGTCAGCTTTTTACTTCCTGGTTCAACCACAAGGGGGCAGAAGAGCACATGAAGAGTTTCATGAGGATGTGTCAAACATAAAAACAGGTCATTTATAAAGTCAGTCTCATTTATTTAACTGAACACAATTTGTAGTTATGATGTACTTTATTAACCCTGAGGGGAACTTCTGGTCTCTGTTACTGAGAGTCACACACGTCATCTGAAACACACACACACACAGACACACAGGAGCTGTGGACAGTTGTGAGATCTCAGTGCTACACAGTGTGGTTTGGGGTCGGCAGTACTCATGAAGTGACCCGGCACCTCTCCAGCTACCAGACTAACTTCCATACTTCGGTCTGAACCGGGACTTGAAACCAGCGACCCTCTGGTTCCCAACTCAAGTCCACAGACTGACACGTCCCCATCAATCCTCGAGGACACGTTCCATCTTGAACCTTTTTGTCGAAGTCTTTGTGAAAATAACTTAGTTTTCTTTAAAAGAGACATCAAGCGAGGGATTCTTTATATAACTTTTCATGTCAAACATTAAAATATGAACTCTTCCTCCTCACAGAGATGATTTTATATTTCTTCCAAGAAGTTAGGGTGCCGGTAGCCTAGTGGTTGGTGTGCACGCCCCATGTACGGAGACTTCAGTCTTCAAAACATGCAGTCGGTGTTCAAATCCGGCCAGTGCTCCTTTCCTGCATGCCCCCCCATCACCATCAGTGAATCCACGGTGTCTACTGTAGAGTCTTTCTGCTTCCTGGGGACCATCACCCTGGACCTCAAGTGGGAGCTGAACATCACCTCCCTCATCCAGAAAGGGACAGCAGAGGATGTACTTCCTGCTGCAGCTGAAGTTCAACCTGCCAAAGACCATGATGGTTCACTTCTACACTGCCATCATAGAGTCCATCCTCTCTTCAATCAATCAATCAATTTTTATTTGTATAGCGTCAACTCATAACAAGTGTTATCTCGAGACACTTTACAAAAAGCAGGTAAAATACCTTACTCATTGTCTGTTAACATTACAAAAGAGCAGGTAAAAGACCTTACTTATTACTATGTTACAAAGATCCTATCCATCATGAGCACTTTAGCAAAGCAGCAAAAGTTACAGTGGTAAGAAAAAACTGCCTTATTAAAAGGCAGAAATCTTTGGCCGGATCCCCGGCTCATGACGAAACAGTCTTCACAGGCCTAGACTGCGCCGGGCTTGGAAAGGGATAGGGGGAGAGTTTGTTCTGGCAATCCGTCAACCGACGATCTTGAGGAGCCTAGGAGAGCTCAAGAGCTCCCAGGAAAGTAGGTGGTTAGTGAGTGAGATTTATAGATACAGTAATATGATGTACTGTATATGCACAGAGAGAGAGAGAGAGAGAGAGAGGAGCTCAGGGTGCCAGTTCCCCCGGTAGTCTAAGCCTATAGCAGCATAACTAAGAGCTGGTCTACACCAGCACCAGCCCTAACTATAAGATTTATCAAAAAGGAAAGTTTTAAGTCTATTCTTAAAAATACAGACTGTGTCTGCCTCCCGGACCCCGGCTGGAAGGCGATTCCAGAGGAGAGGAGCCCGATCACTGAAGGCTTTACCCCCCATAGTACAATTGGAGACTGTAGGTACCACAAGCAGGCCTGCACTCTGGGACCGTAATGTTCTTGAGGGACAGTACGGCTCTAGTAGCTCCTTCAGGTAAGATGGTGCCTGGCCATTTAGAGCTTTGTAGGTGAGAAGAAGGATCTTGAATTCTATTCTAGACTGTATAGGGAGCCAGTGCAGAGAAGCCAGGACACGAGTGATGTGGTCCCATTTCCTGGTTCTGGTCAGTACACGAGCTGCAGCATTCTGGACCACTTGAAGAGTCTTTAGAGATTTGCCAGAGCACCCTGACAAAAGAGAGTTACAATAATCCAGTCTGGAGGTAACAAATGCATGAACTAGTTTTTCTGCATCATTTTGCGACAGGATATTCCTGATCTTGGATATATTACGAAGGTGAAAGTAGGTTGTTCTTGAAATTTGCCTGATGTGAGAGCTGAAGGACATATCTTGATCAAAAAGAACTCCTAGATTCCTAACAGTGGTGCTAGATGCCAGGCTGATATCACTAAGGACAGTCAAATCACTAGAAAAAGTCTTTCTGAGGTTCTTAGGGCCTAGCACAATAACTTCAGTCTTGTCTGAGTTAAGTAGCAAAAAAATTCTGGTCATCCAGGTCCTAACGTCCTTAAGGCATGTTTCTAGCTGACATAACTGACTAGTGCCATCAGGCTTCATTGATACGTAAAGCTGAGTATCATCTGCATAACAATGAAACTGTATGGAGTGTTTCATCATAATATTTCCCAGAGGAAGCATATATAATGTAAAGAGAATTGGTCCAAGCACTGAACCTTGTGGGACTCCATGGCAAACTTTAGTGTGCATAGAGGACTCATCATTAACATGTACAAACTGAGATCGGTCTGATAAGTAGGATTCAAACCAACTTAAAGCAGTCCCTGTAATTCCAAGTAAATGTTCTAGTCTGTATAATAGGATCTGATGGTCAATGGTGTCAAAAGCAGCACTAAGATCTAACAAGACAAGCACAGAGAGAAGTCCCCTGTCTGAGGCTAGAAGTAAATCGTTTGTAACTCTAACTAGTGCAGTCTCAGTGCTATGGTGGACTCTAAATCCTGACTGGAACTCCTCAAATAAACTGTTGTCATGGAGAAAGTCACACAGCTGTTTAGCTACCACCTTCTCCAGGATCTTCGAGATAAAAGGAAGGTTGGATATAGGCCTATAGTTAGCCAGAGTTCCTGAGTCCAGAGTAGGCTTTTTAAGTAGAGGTTTGATTACCGCTACTTTAAATGTCTGTGGTACATAGCCTGCCAGTAAAGACAAATTGATCATATCTAATATGGAGTTGCTAACTAAGGGAAAGACTTCCTTAAACAGCTTGGAGTCCATCCTCTCTTCCTCCTTCACAGTCTGCTACGCCGCTCTGCTGAGAAGCTGCCATCTCTCACACCTCCAGGACCCTGAGGCATGCAGGTAAGATTGTGGCTGACCCTCTGGGTCTGGGACATGCGGTCCATCACCCTCTCCTGTCAGCCTGATGAGCAATGAGGTGATGCAGGCTGCCAGTGTTTGTCACCTTTTGCAGCCCCCCCCCCCCCCCCCCCCCACACACACACACACACACACACACACACACCATCACACTCTGACGCTCTTCCTGTCCAAACGTCCGCCACCGCAGAGCACCACGTCTGACTCCTCCCTGTCATCACAGCACCAAGGGTTAAGAGGAAGTGGAGTGTTGCAAACAGCCTTCTGAGGAACTTCCTGCATGTCAGCACTCAGAAAACCATTTTTCACATGTTTCAGCAGCACCCCAATAACACCCCCAGCTCAACTACCCCCTGACCTTTGACCCTGTAAACTCTGTTTACATTAAGGAGAGTTTAAATAAAGGACATGTGTAGAGATGGAAAATAATTTAGAGATGAGAGCAGACAGTTATTCTGACACTCATAACATGCTGAGAAACACTTCCTCTATATCAGGTTGATTTTTCCACTTCACAGATAAACTTTCATCAGCTCGTCAGGAAAACTTGGACTCTACGTGGAAAGACGTTTGTTTGTTTGAGCCTGTCAGCAGAAATGTTGCTTCCTTCTTCACTTTAACCCGATCTATAAACCATCAGCACCAGTTTCAGTTTGTGAAATACTACATCATCGTGCGACGCTGTCTCTTTAGTTTACGTGAGGTTAATGCGATGGCTGACGTCACAAAACTAGTGCTGGTGCTAACAATGCTAACTGGACTTTTTACACACACACACACAGTTACTCTCCCACTATGTGGATGAGCAGAGACTGTCAGTGCTCCTCCTGATGCCTTGTATCTCTCCTTCAGGTAGAGAGGTCGTTTTGACGTCATGCACCTGAGCAGGCGGGGGTCTCCCTCTCACTGACACAGACGGGCAGAGGTGCCTGATTGGACAACTTTGTCAAAGGTAACGCATTGCGTGGTCGTCTCAGCCCCTCCCCACACTTTCTTCTCTTTGGATTATTTTTTTTACTTCTGTAGATTAAAGTTCTGAGTTTAAACTTTTCACAACTTGTGTGGCATCTCTCCGTCTCCATGTTTAGAGCGTCGGTTTGATTATTTTAGTGAAGGACGGCGTAACCACGAGTTGTAAATATAGCAGAATCTTCTCCGTACATCAGCTTCAAACATCGCTGAGTCATCAAATGACATTCCTCTTGGTCAACGATCTGTGATGAGGGACAAAGTGTCTTCCTCAAATTAAAATTTCTCAACTCTTGCACAACATGCTCGGCCTCTTTCTGCTGCAGCTCTTTACCGTCAGAATGAAGAACATCTGGAGCATCTACGAGTCTTTGTACAGACATAACTTTATACATATTGCTGACTCTGACATCTCCTCTTCCTCCTCCTCCTCCTCCTCCTCCTCCTCCTCCGACGATGATGATGATGATGATGAAGTGACCCTGATGGTGTTTTCAGGTGTTCAAAGCTAACAGTCACACATCTGTAACCTCTGTCTCCAGCCCCCCTGCTGCTCTCGTTTCAACCCCCTGCAGGCTCCCAGTGATCGTCCTTGTGTGTAACAGTCGGGTTTTAAGGTTCTGTCAAAGCGTCACTCGGGTTTCTCTTTTCTGTTCCAACCACCATGACCCTGAACACACCACAGTGGTATTCTGGTTACTTTCTGGTTAGGCCTCGGCGCTCTGCACGGCAACACACCGGTAATCAAGCCTCCACACTCCTGAGCAATGACACACACACATACACACACACACAGTAACACACACAGTAACTCACACACACCACACACACACACACACACACACACACAGTAACACACACACACACACTACACACACACACCACACACACACACACACTACACACACACACCACACACACACACACACACACACACACACACACACACACACACAGTAACACACACACACACACACACTACACACACACACACCACACACACACACACACACACACACACACACACACCACACACACACACACACACCACACACACACACACACACAGACACACACACACACACACACACACAGACACACACACACACACACCACACACCACACACGCCCCTGCTGAAGTTACCCTTTGATTGGTTACTTGTCTGCAGGTTTGCTTCAGTGCACGCGGCCTCTCTGCACAGCTGCAAGGTGTACGGCAGAGGAGCAGGTGTTCATGTATTTATCTGACCTGTGTGATTTTTATCTGAGCTTCAGTCATGGGAAGGAAGCCCCCCTCCCCCTCCCCCTCTCAGATACAGAACTGGGCAGTTGCTGCACATCTGATCAAAACAGGAAATTTCATGTTTCCTCTGCTGCTTATAGAAACAGCTTGCATCACACAACTTCTGCATAAGTTCACACACAAACACACACGCACGCACGCACGCACGCACACACACACACACACACACATCTTTACATCAGGATGATGGTCTAACCACTTTTTAACTGTCTAACGATTTACATATTAAACACTGATCATGACTTAATGAGTGTTTTTACAATAATTCATTTTTATTTCACATGTTCAGCTGCGTTCCTCACAAACACACAAACAGGCTGATCAAGTTTCAGTAGGATGTGGGCTTCAAACATTTCTTCTTGATGGACTTTTGGAGGACTCGGGACTTGAAGGTGAGGAGGAAAACAACCGAAGCAGCCACAAAAAACAGACAGAAAGGAACAATGAGCAGAATCAACCACAGTAAAGATTCAGCGGCCTCCTCTGAACACAGGAACGTGTCGAAGCGCTCCACTCTGTGTGTGGCTTGGAACAGATCCTCACATCGGAGGTCTGACTGTGCGACCATGTGGACCGGCTCAAACGTCCTGAACCACTTGGTTTGGCAGCAGTTAAACGGGTTTCCTGTGAGGAAGAGTGTGTGCAGTTTGGGAGCTAACGCGTTGGCCTGATCTGAGGGGATGGTGGACAGTTTGTTGTCCCTCAGATCCAGAACTCTCAGGTCCAGACTGAGGATAGAGGGGGGGAGATGGACGAGAGAGTTTCCTGAGATGTTTAAGAACTTCAGACTTTGGAAGTGGGAGAAGTCCAAGTCTTGTGTCTGAGTGTTTCCTAACCCAAGATGCTGTAACGTCCTGCTCACACTCTCTAATGACTCGTCCACGATGAGTCCGGGGTTATCAGAGAGATCCAAATGAGTTAAAGACAAACCGCTGAACGCTGACGCTGGAATCCTCTGCAGGTTGCATCCCTTTAAGTAAAGCTGACAAAGGGATCCAACGTCCGTCCAGTCGACACAAGCGGAGAGAGAGTCTGTGCTGTTGTCCGCTTCCTGTCCAAGGCAGACGTGGATGTTGTTAAAGCTGAGGTCCACAGACCTCAGGCTGCTCAGAGACCAGAAGAATCCAGACGGTAACAACGTGAGGGCGTTCAGACTCAGGTTCAAGTAAGTCAGATTACTGAGCGCGCTCAGAGAACCTTCATCTCCGAGGATCTCGTTCAGACGGTTGTTGCTGACATCCAGCTCGTACAGGCTGTCAGAGAAGCGCTCGGACGTGAGGTTCAAAGTCTGCAGACAGTTTGAGCACATTCGGAATCTGGACAGAGCGGGCATCTTCTGCGTGAACCCTCGAGGGAAGTACTCCACCTGGTTCCCCGTCAGGTCTAAAATCCGCACGGAGGAGACGTCACCGTGCAGGTTCTCGTCCCACAGTTGAGCCGTCACGTTGCTCTGCTCGTGTTTCTTCAGGTTGTAGAACTGGACGGTGGAAGAGTTCAGGAGCGTGTCGTTGTCGGCCATGTGTTGGTAGAAGCGGATCGAGTTCTGTGACAGGAAGAGGTTCTGCAGACGGCTGTGGTTGGGCAGGAAGGGGAAGAAGAGCAGTTTGTTGTTGGACAGGTCGAGGGTCTCCAGATGGAAGGAGTCGTTCAGGTCCGGTCTGGAGATGAACCACTCCATGTTGTTGTGGCTGGCGTTCAGGACTACCAGCTGGGTCATGTGGAAGTCGGTCAGACATGGCAGGTAGTTGAAGGCCAGGTTCAGTCTCTGCAGTTTGGGGTTGGAGTCGAAGGCTCCGTCGATCTCGAACATGATGTTTCTCTGCAGGTCCAGTTCTCTGAGCTGATGAAGGTCTCTGAACGACGTCTCGTCCAGTCTCTTCAGGAGGTTTCCAGAAAGATTCAGATACTCCAGAGACGTCAGGTTCTGGACGAGAGAGCCCGCCATCTCGTCATCGAGTTCGTTCACAGACAGATCCAGGACTCTGAGCCGGGGCAGAGTCTTTAATGCTTGGCTGGTTTCTTGATATCCCACATGAAGGACGTTATTTGCTAAGTTGAGGTTTTCTAAGAGTTTAGACTCTTTGAAAGTGTTCGATTGTAAAGTCTCCAGACGGTTGCAGGCTAAGCTCAGAGTGCTGAGTGAGGGGTAAAGGAGCAGAGAGTCGTCCTGTAGTGATCTCAGGAGGTTGAAGTTCAGCTGAAGCTCCTCTGTGTGTTCGGAGAGTCCTGCAGGAACACAGAAGAGCTCCTTCCTGTCGCACAGAGCCGTCCTTTGGACCTGCAGAGGAAACGCACAGCACAGAGATTTAGATCAGACTTAGACAGTTTACTGAACCAAACCGGACCAGGACTTAAGTCTGAGGCCACACACCCTCCAGAGGAAACTTTTAATGTCCATATTATTTCAGTCTCTACCCAAAGCTCATGAGCACAGGTGAGGGTTGGAACCAAGATAGACCTTCAGCTCCCTCTTCACCACGACGGTTTGGTATAACACCCGCATTCCTGACAACGCTCCATCCTACCCTCACTGTGATACTTAAACTCCTTCACTCGGAGCAGAGACTCACCCCCCACCCAAAATAATGAAGTCATTTTGTCGTTTCTTCATGAAAAACCCCCTCAGAGCGTCCAAACCAAACCACAGAGCTCCTCAGAACTCAGGAAGTTCCACTCTGATTGGCTGATCAAATGTGAACTTGTTAAATGTTAAAATGGGATGTTTGGATGTTGCAGATGAACCAAAGTCTGAAAAGTTCAACACTCTGCACTTTTTGTAATGTTTCTCTTAGGCACATTGACGGATCACTTCCTTCTTTTGCTTCCTGATGAGGCAAAGTGGGAAACATCTGAACACGCCCCATGTCCCCGCAGTGTGTGGCGCTTCCTGCAGGACGTTCACACGGACATCTGGATGTAACCTCACCTGCTGACATGGACCGGGTTGTGGGTGACCACAGACCAGCGTCAGGAGACGCCACAGGTGGACCAGGCAGAGCGGGAGGGGCGTGAACCTGAAGACAAGCATCTTAACATCCTTACTGCTGAGAAAGAGAGGGGGAGAGAGGGGGGGGGGGGCAGGGGGGAGAGAGAGAGAGAGGGGGAGAGAGAGAGAAAGAGAGAGAGGGGAGAGAGAGAGAGGGGGAGGGAGGGGGGAAGAGAGAGGGAGACAAAGATTATGATGTGTTAGTGATCAGTCATCCGTCGTCTGCTGAACCTTCAGCATGCATCAGGTTAACGTCGCGCTGAGACAGGGAGATGAATCTTAGTGACGTTTGATTGATGAGAACTATCAGCTGAACGGAACTCTTTCAGATTTTAAAGATGAACTCCTCTCTCTCTCTCTCTCTCTCTCTCCGTGGGCGAGCAGCCTGGTCTCGTCCTGTCAGGGTGGAGTCGTTGTAAAGCTTTATGCACGTTTTGTTTCTGTAGCTCCTTCAGATGTTCAATATGTTAAAAATAAATGTTTTTACGGGAAACGCCTCAAAAGTTCAAACTGGAAACTAAACATCAAACTCAGAGCTGCTTTATATGAATCTAAGAAAAACGGGCCCCTCGGAGGAGAAGATGTAGGTCCTCAGAGCGTGCAGTCAGTCAGTCAGTGTGTGTGTGTTTTAAAGTGATCTCTAAATAAAGTTGACCTTTAACCTTTTTACACTAACTTATTTGAATTATTTTGACTAAAGAGGACGAGTAAGTTCACAATCAGCTGTTTGTCTTTAAATAATAAATCTCTGTTTCCTTCTTTTAAAGGATTTTCTCTCTCTTTGTCTTCTTGAATTCCTCTTCATCTTTGAAGAAGTCATTTCTCTTATTTAATCCATCTTTGTCTTTGATTCTTTAAGTTTGATCAGCGAGCGCTCGGCGTCGGCAGCGAGACGTTCAGATCTGGATGTGAAACAGACGCTTTGTAAGAAATAATAAGGACTAATATTCTAGAATAATAAAAATCATGTTTCAAAAAATAAAGCATTATTCTAAAACACTCAAAAACAAACTGAAGCCAAAAGAAGAATCTGCAGCGCTCAGGGAAAATGTAAATATTTCACCTGTCACTGACTTTTAATGAAACATGTTCACTAACACTCTCCATGCTGCATTAACTCATCAGCTGTTAACGTCTGTCTCCTTCCTTCACAGATCTCAGCTGGTGCAGATATAAAACATGGTCAAGCGTTCAGAGTCAGTCTGCAGCAGGCGCTCGATGCATTACTCACTCTGATAGTTAGCAGTAGATTTCCAAAGCCTCGGTCGGTTGATCCTCTGACCATTTCGCTGGTGGATTTGGTCCTGCAGAGCAACTTTGTGCTCTGGGATGTTCACCCGCTCTCGAAGCTCTTCTTACTACTCACGGAAGCAGCAGCAGCAACGGAAGCCGAGTCACATGGACACGCTGCAACCCGAGAGAGGTTCTCAGGCCGGGGCCACAGGAAGGAGCGAGCAGCACATGACACAAACACTACTGTGAACACTGATCGCACAACTCACACCACAAAAACCAGCCTGAACACACACACCCTTCACACCCATCAGACGACCTGCTGCAGAGGAAACCAGCCAACACACGCCCTTCCTGCTGATCCTCAGCCTGACTCTCAAACACACACACACTCACACACTCTGTGTGTGGGTATAAACTCATAGAGGGTCCCCATGGTCCTGGTCCTGGTTTAGTCACAGAACCATCAGATCAGTGCAGCCCTTTGTGAGAGGTCAAAGTGAGTGTGTTAATAAGTGAACATCAGGGTCTCGTATCTACACTTTCTTTAATCTGTTAAATCTGTTTGAGGCGGTGTCTCCTCAGCAGGGTCCCCGGGTGGCAGGAATCAGGAATAAGAATCAGGAAGTGATGGTGCCTTCTTCCTTCCTGGTTTCACACACATCATCTCCACCTCTCACTTCTGACTTTGTTGTAAGTTACAGGGGATAATGGACTGTGTGATCTGGTTTGGATCATGGATCACAGACATCATGTCATTCTCACTGCATGCTCTGAAGTCTTTAGTTTGCTTTTCTTTCCTTCACCTTCTTGTTTTTGAAGCTATCGTAGGGCCAATGTTTTCCATATGTGGAGCAGAGGGTGGAGGTAAGACGTTGCTGTGGACATCCCTCCCTGGAGATGTCAAGCAGGCAAACTCAGAATCCTCTTTTAAATCACTTCTTAAACCCCCCTCAGCCCTCATCCACTAAGCTCCGCCCCAAGTCACTAGTCAACTGCCTGCAGGATATTAAAACCTGGATGTCTTCTAACCTCCTCAAACTCAACAGCAGCAAGACTGAGCTCATGGTTGTGGCCCCCAAGGCACTGCTCAAGAAGGTTGGAGATCTCCTCCTCGCTGTGGACGACTGCTCCATCCGCCCCTCACCGAGGTCCGCAACCTTTACGTAAAGCGTCCTTGGGTTTCTTGAAAGGAGATTATCCATCCATCCAGAGTTGGTTTCTGACTGGTATCTACATTCTCAGTAAGTTTTTAAACTTCACAGTTGACATTGAAGTAACCATTCAGTGAACATCTGAAGTTTCTTCTTCATTGTGCACACATTTCTACATTTATATTAAAAAGTTTTAAAGATGAACATCCTCCACCCTCCTGACCTTCACCTTAAACATGCTCAGGACTCTCTGAGGTGTCAGATTAACATGCAGAGGAGGAACTCTGCCCTCTGCTGGAAACAGGATGTACTGCACAGCAATCACAGGAAAGCTCAAAGGCTCAGCACTAAATGATAATTTTACACTTTTAAACAAACCCTGACACGTCTGCACATCAGAACGGTCCCTTCAACTCTCTGAATGTCCTGACATACAAACCACTGCTCCACATCTTAAAGTCAGCTGTGGATATTTATAATATGTACAGAGACGCTAAAGAGACGTGTAGCGTACCTGCACAGGTGTGAATACAGAGACACTGAAGAGACGTGTAGCGTACCTGCACAGGTGTGAATACAGAGACACTGAAGAGACGTGTAGCGTACCTGCACAGGTGTGAATACAGCGACTCAAACATGAAACCATCCTGATCCCGTGGCACCATGTAGACTTTATTTTCAGGCCGTATAACCACACAGAATCTTAAGTACCATCGATAAAAGCAAGAAATAAATAGTGTGTAATACTACAGAGCACATTAAAAATGACGCACGTTAACATGATACAGGTATACTTGACACCATCAGAGGACAGGTGTGTTCAAATGGCAGCTGTTACACATTTCATGCACATCCTGCACACCACTGTAAAGTGGTAGATATACTCTCTAACAGCAGGGGGCGATAGTTTGGCTTCTAATCACTTTTTAATGGGTTATAGATTGAAATGGCGTCTCATAGTGTAGTTTGGCCTTTGTCTCCATGTGTTCACCTGAAGGTCATGACTTTAAATAAAGGTCACCTGTCCTGTGGATACATCAGTCCAGCAGCTAAAATGTAAGAGTGAATATTCCCACGTTTACATCAGTCCCTAAACACTCCTGCTCCCTTGAGTCTGTCCACATTGTGACTCCTGGTGTGGAGCTGCAGGAGACGGACGCTTCTCTGTGTTTGTGACAACAACGACCATGTTTACAATCAGTTCAACAAACATCAGTCCTCCACACGCCAGAGGCCTGTTAGTTCAAGCGTCCTGTTCTTCTACCCGTCCAGAGGCCTCCCCAGGTACACCATGGTGACTTCAGTGTTCCCGTACACTGCAGACACAGCAGGGAACAGGCAGGCTTTGGGAAGTCCCCGAAACGCTATTCCAAGAAACTCAAAGCCTCTCTCGAAGGCTAACGTCTTGTCGTCCATGTCCAGGATCACTCGTATTCTCTCGCCGATCTGTGAACATGCACAGTCACAGTCACAGGCCAAAGGTCAAAGGTCAAAGTACAGAAAGGATACACTAAGGTACAACATGTTTGATCTGACACAGGCTCTGAGACTCTAACCATCGGCGCTTTAAAACACGTACACATGAAATGACCGAGTCTTCTATGTTTGTTGCCATGCTAACAAACAGGTATCGGTATTATAACTAGAATCCTAGTCTTACCTGATATTTGGGTGCGTTGTTACACTGCGGAAAGCTGCCGTTGACCTCCCCGTTGTGCAGCAGGTTGTTGTCGACCAGGTTCCAGCCCCAGCTCTGGTCGTCGCTGCCCAGCAGAGCCACGTAGCCCTGACACTGCATGGACGCTCGCTTCGTGGCGATGCCGATCACCGCCACCGTACCCAGAGGGCCTTCCCACCAGATCTCCCAGGCATGCCTCCCCTCCGAGAAGCCGATCTTTCCTCGCGCTCCGTCCGTGCTCTGGGCGATGGGGTTACGGTGGAGGGTGAAGCCATTCTTCTTCACGTAAACATTGCGGGAGCAGTCGTGGGAGCTCAGTGCGTGCTGGTACGCCTTCAGCTGGAGGGAGAGAGAGAGGATGCAAACACAGCCATGTGGTCAAACAGGATATACAGAGCAGGCAGCCAATGAGAGAACAGCTATGAAGCCTCAGAATTGTTCTGTCACGGTGTTTGGACCGGAGGGTGGATGGGTATTACTCCAGCTGACTCACAGGTGACCCTTCTTTAGAGCACTGCTACCTGTGAACACTCAGTGTTCAGTGCTGGGTGATTGACATGTGATTAATGTCACAGTTACTGTCATCAGACATATAATGCTAACCAAGCTAGTGCTAACTATCACTTTTTACTATGCTCCACCCTCTTGTCCATATATGGTCACTTCTGGCTCCAAGAATCCAAGATGGTGAAATCAGAAGTAAACAAACTAATGGCTGACATCATCAGGGCTTCATGCATCACTATCTGTCCTCCAATGTGTCACTATGAGATGCACCAGAGCGCTACAGAGAGCAGTCAACGTGAGACAATCATTTCAATGTTGAATCAGGTGTGACGAGAAAGGGAAGCGTGGCTTGCTGAGAGCTGTTAGTGATGCTGTCATCCTGCATATCTCTAAGGACATGGAGCTCATATAAACAGAGGAGGTGTGCCTCACCTGTCCTTCAGCTGCAGGTTACTTTATTAATAACAGAAGTAGAGCCAAGCGATGTGACCTTTTTCTTCTTAATCCCCCCCCACCCAAAAAAAAGACAAATAAAAACGACTAAAAACAAGTTCCTCTTGAATTATATCAATGAACCCAAATCAAAGTGAACGGGTTGGTTTCAGGGTTCAACAGTGGAAGAGTGGCCCTATGAGTTGTATGGTTCTTGATGGAGCCAGGATGCACACTGTCCCTTTAAGAGATTCTATTAAACCTGCTCTCTGTTCCATATAAAGTGCACTGTGACGTCATGATAAGCAATAAGAGAATATTGGTTCTGATAATCAGACAGACACTTCTCCACTAAACCCCATTAAAGAATCTGCCCATTTAACCTCGGTATCAACACACACGTCATTGGTTCAATCCTGTGAGTTATTGTGATTAATAAAGTGAGTATGGTCTGCTGAAGTATTTTATAATCCTGTCACTGGTGGATCATCCTGCTCTCAGACAGCTGATTTATACTCATTATTATGACGCTTTCTGACTGTTCTAAAGCGCAGTGGTGTCACTAAACACGCAAGTATCTGACCCGGGTGTGTCATTAACCACAGCCGAGTTACTTAATGGTGGATCTACCTTTCCCTTGTAGGTGGGCAGGTTGCACAGGATGTCGGAGCGCAGAGCTTCATCGGTCAGAGTCCGGGCGGAGAGGCTGCGCCACACCTCGCTGTTTTCATCCGCCAGGATGTTGTTCCAGTGCCAGCAGACCAGCGAGCACCGCATCAGGTCCAACATCTCCAGGTAGGAGAACACATGCTCCAGGACCCGGGCTGGCAGCCTCCCGGCTACCCCTGCGCCTCCTCCGGCTGAAGCAGCGTACGGAGAGCCGGCGGAGCTGCAACCGGCCGCCGCTGCTGCTGCGCCCAGACAAGAGGAGCCTCCCCCTACGACGGCCGCTGCAGACATTTTACCCCGCTGATTACCGAGCACACGGGCCACCGGAGAGCTGAACCGAACACCGAACAGTGTGATCTAATACACGTTAAACAAAAACATTTTACCTGTAAATAAATCACACACAGAAGCAAACTGTGAAATCACTACAGTATGGAGCCCACTCTCCACACTGCAATGGCTGAATGGGACGATGCGTCAAGGTCCTGAAAGGTCAAAAACACTGAATGTACAGCTGCTGAAATAAAAACTGGATTATCATGTGACAGTGTTGTTGAATCAAAGTGATAGATATTATCAGATAAATATGTTATTTGGTTATTTATAAATTATCAGATTGAGGAGATCTGCAGTTTTAGTTAAATGTATTTTATCATCTTTCAGGACCTTGAAGCTAACATTATTATGAGCTCATGGTTAGCATGTTAGCAGGATATCAGTCCGTGCTGTTGCCGTTTAATCTATTAAATATAGAAAACAACATCTTAAACGTTAGAATGTCTATAAATATATTTTTTTTATTAAAAGATAATTTGATCTGACCTGTAAATAGAAGATGTGGGGGATGATTAATCATTATCTCACAGACGTCGCAGAAAAATAAAATAATAAAAAAGATTTTACATTTTTATTTAATTATATTTTAGCTTGTAAAGGTCAATTACACAATAAAGAGTGATTCTTAATTAAAAATGTGTCGATGACAGTTTGTTTTCGCGGACCGGTTGGGCTCAACCGGAAGTGACGTAGTGCACCCAAGTGTTCAGTGAAGCATCTGGGAGCAAAACACCAGTTAGCTAAATTTCATTGAGCATCAGAGAGCAGAGGAGGCTAACATACACCCACAGTGAGTGTTTTTATTCTCTGTAAGTATGTATTTAAATACATGACGTGTGAGTTTATCTGTGGTGATGTCGAGAACATAGGTTGGGACAGGCGGTGCAGCAGCTGTCTCTCTGACTGCGTGTGTGTGTGTGTGTGTGTGTGTGTGTGTGTGTGTGTGTGTGTGTGTGTGTGTGTGTGTGTGTGTGTCTCTGTGTGTGTGTGTGTGTGTGTGTGTGTGTGTGTGTGTGTGTGTGTCTCTGTGTGTGTGTGTGTGTGTGTGTGTGTGTGTGTGTGTGTGTGTGTGTGTGTGTGTGTGTGTGTGTGTGTGTGTGTGTGTGTGTGTGTGTGTGTGTGTGTGTGTGTGTGTGTGTGTGTGTGTGTGTGTGTGTGTGTGTGTGTGTGTGTGTGTGTGTGTGTGTGTGTGTGTGTGTGTGTGTGTGTGTGTGTGTGTGTGTGTGTGTGTGTGTGTGTGTGTGTGTGTGTGTGTGTGTGTGTGTGTGTGTGTGCGTGTGTGTTGCCGGGCAGTGCGGCCTGCTCTCTGTCTGTCTGGGGACACACAGGTGAGTAGCAGGTCAGTGGACATCATGCACCTGCTCGGTATTCTCCGTTAGCATCACAACGGCGGAGTGTGATGCTAATCAGGCTAAATCATTGTGCTTAAAGGGGACAATCTTTATCCCTGCAGGTAACATGTCACCTTTATAAAAAACACCAGCTTCACCTGCTGACACAATTAGGCCCTTTTTTTAAAACATAATTATTAATCTGCAGCTCCGGTAGTGTTCACTAATCAATACTTAAAGGTCCAATCAGTGAGATGTGTAGAGAGTGAAATGATAAAGGTATCTTACTACATGATCAGACATTAAGGAAACATGCTATGTTGAAGTGCTGGCTTCTCTGACAACAATGCAGCAGTCAGTATGTCCTCCTTCTAACTTTAGATTCTGCTCCTGAATGTTCTGGACCAGAGAAGGTAGGTGGTTTTAAGACACCCCCACACGGCCGTTTTGGACGATTAAAAGATAATTATAAAAAGGTCATGTCGTCTTTAATGAACCTGTTCTGTTCATATTAAATCTTTCATTTGAATATTTGTCTGAACTGAAATAAGTGTGTGATGTATCGTCTGTCCACAAGAGGGAGCTGTTTCCATCATATTTAAATAAAGAGATAAAGTGTTATGTTTAAGATTCATGTGGATCTATCAGCAGAACACGGGATGTTTTAGGAGCTGTGACCTTTGCATTCATCAGTCTGTGTCTGTGAACAGGCGCCATAATGAACCCCGTGTACAGCCCTGCACCAACAGGGGTCCCCTTCACCAACACCAAGGGTCTCAGCTACCCAGGTACGAGTCTCACTTAGTTAACTTCACAAAGTACACCTGGATATCCCGGGCTATAGATATATAAAACGTTGTGATGATTTTGTTCTGTGTTTGGTCACTCAGCTGGATTTCCTGTCGGCTATGCAGCAGCTGCTCCTGCGTACAATCCGAATGTCTACGCCGGAGCAAACCCCGCCTTCCCCAGCGGTGAGACTCTAGTCCTGGTGGAAGCCCTTAAGAGGTGGTCTGGAGTCGTGTCATTAAAGACTCATGGGTCATCACAGCTTCATTTGTTACTTAACAGGAAGTGTGTTAGTTTTACGCCTGTGTTTAAATAACGGGTACTGAAGCTTTATAAAGTTCTTCAGGCGGCTGCAGCGAGCACTCTATGATCCTTCAAAATAAAATGACCTGATTATGACTAGGACTCAGATATGGTTAATGCTGTCAAACAGGTTTGATTGAACTAGAATGACGTCATAGTTTATCACCTTCATCATTATCTGAACTTCTCTTCCTCCTCCCCCCGGCAGGTTACGCTCCAGGTACTCCTTTTAAAATGTCCTGCTCACCCAACACGGGGACTGTCCCCCCGTACTCCTCCTCCCCCAGCCAGTACCCCGCTGCTGTGTATCCGGTCCGGAACACCTACGGCCAACAGAGCCCCTACGCACAGGTCAGAGTGTGAGATACCTGTCTCTATGTAATACAGGTGTTCCAAAGAGTGACCTGTCATGTGACCTGTCATGTGTTTCTGTGCTTCAGGCACTCATACCTTCACAACAGCAGGGCGCTTACTACACACAGCCTCTGTACGCTGCTCCACCTCATGTCATCCACCACACCACCGTGGTCCAGCCCAATGGGATGCCTGCAGCCATGTACGCTCCCTCCATCGCTCCGCCCCGCCCCAACGGTGTCGCCATGGGGATGGTAGCCGGCACTACCATGGCCATGTCGGCAGGTGAGTTGACATATTTAAAGAGATGTGTTGGCTTCTGTGAAGTCACTTCACACATAAACACACCTGAGCATTTCTAGATCATCTGAGGACGACTGCTCCTGAACGCCTCCTGACCTGCTCGTTCACACGTTTACCTCACGGCCAGAGACTAACCCTGTTCCGTGCGTGCAGGAGCTGACTTGACATTTTTAAATCCTGGCTCCGACATCTCTCCATCAGTGCATGTCTTCAGATCCTGTGTGTGTGTTTCAGAGTGTCAAAGTGCCCTCGTGGGATTAAAGGAAATCTTCATCTACTAATAGTTTAAAAGTTTGTTGCCATGACGACGGCCCTAATCAGCCTCGTTTGTTCTTTGAAAATGTCACTTAAACCAAACTTGTGTTTGTCTTGTTGCTATCTTTGTTCGTCAGGAACGTTGTTGACGTCTCCCTCACCAGCGCCCGTTGCCCCCCACCAAGTCACGATGCCCACATATCGGCCCCCTGGAACCCCCAGCTACAGCTATGTGCCCCCCCAGTGGTGAACAGAGGGAGGAGTGAGTGTGAAGTTTAATGTTTTTATAGAAACATCCCCCCTCGTCTTTCTTTGGTCTAACCTGAACTCAAAGAGTCTGAAAGCTAACGACTTAAATCTTCTCTCTGCAGCTCTGATTGGTCGATAGGCATTGTGTGTTTGAGTCTGCAGCTCTGATTGGTCGATAGGCATTGTGTGTTTGAGTCTGCAGCTCTGATTGGTCGATAGGCATTGTGTGTTTGAGTCTGCAGCTCTGATTGGTCGATAGGCATTGTGTGTTTGTGTCTGCAGCTCTGATTGGTCGATAGGCATTGTGTGTTTGAGTCTGCAGCTCTGATTGGTCGATAGGCATTGTGTGTTTGTGTCTGCAGCTCTGATTGGCCGATATGCATTGTGTGTTTGTGTCCGCAGCTCTGATTGGTCGATATGCATTCACAATCTCCTCCAGTGTTTGTGGCTCTCGGTGAGGACCGCCCTGCCAGCGTCTGCACTGCTTATTCTTCTTCCAGCATAATGTGAATCTAAACCCGACTCCATTCAGACAGGAGGGGGTGGAGAAAAGTCCCATCACCCCACCCCCTGTTCAGCGCCAGCACCTCCTCCACCTGCAGCATCTCTCACCTCCAACAGCACCGCCTCCATGTGGACAGTCTGCAGGTTTTGATCGCCTCATCAGAGAAAAGGGAGTTTGTTTTTTTATGATTTGTGGAAACGTCTGACGTTGAATGCATGTGTATTTATCGATATACGACGTACCGCTCGCTCAGACTACCTGCTGCGACAGACGCAAACTAAAGGCACACATCCAAAGGAACTAAACAGTAATAATCTGCAGAGCTGAGTCAGTGAGCATGTCGACAAACCTTTGTTCATGCAAACACACACCTACACACACAGACACACACACACATAAGCTGTGCTACATTCACGTCTCTGTGTTCTTAATAAGCTATGCTCAGTTTTGATTCTTTGTCAAATCTGTCTGTATTTTAGAAAAGGATCATTCCAGCGCTCTGTCACTCTGTGTTTGATTGCTTCTGCCTGTCAGACGTCTCACAGAAAGAACGTCGACTTCTGCTGAAGTGATATCAACGTATTCTGAATGTGAGAGTATGGTTGATGGGGAATGAGGAGAGGGAGATGTTGGAAAGAGGAATGAAAGAAGAGGAATGATAGAGTGTGAATGTGTTGAAGATGAAAATGGAGCCGTACAGAACAAGGTTTGGAGAATCTCTGACCTGATTAATGATCACTTATTAGTCAGGTGTGACGCTCTCCATCATTAAAGCTAAATGTGGAAACTGTTTGTGAAAATCACTACTGAAGCAGGCTCCACCTCCATCGCTCGCTGTTTGACCTCCAGGCTCAGCGTTCTTATATCACGTCTGCAGACATCGTCGCCTCCGTTCAATAACATGCACATTTTATTTTTGTGATTTTGGTTCTTGTTTTGTATTCTTAAGAAAGACCAAAAATAAAAACAAATATTAGAAGAATCTTTGTTTCCCCGTGTCCTTGTTCAGTCGAGATAACGCAGAAAAACATGAAAACATCTGAGATTAAAGAGAACATCAGTGAGGATGTTAATAATTAAGTAATAAGTGAGGAGGTTAATAATCCCTCTGAAAGTCATCAAGTTGCTCACGACCACCGAGCAGACCCTCCATCCAGTCGAGTGGATTCTTGATCACGTTTCAGCAATAAGAGCTTCTCGACAAAGAGACGACCAACAGGTCAGCGTTGGAGGAATGTCATCAACATACCGCACATTTCAAACTTCCATATGATGCCAGAAAACACAAATATCCATGTTTGTTACCACGGCAACAAAAGAAGAAGTCCTAGACAGCTCTGTGCAATTCACAGCGTGACAGAATATTTTTAAATTATTTTCACAACTAACAAAACAAACAGGAAGTTGGAACAGTAAAAAAAAAGGTGAAGTTGACATCATCAATAATGGGCCAACCAGAACTAAAAACATTGATGACCCAGAGTCTAAAGAAACCAAAACAAAGTCACCGAAGATACATCAAATAAAGATATGTGAATCAAAGAGGCAGCTTTACAGCAGAACATCCCGCAGTAGTTCACATTATTATTATTATGTAGTCGTTCAGCGCTTCTTTCTTTCCTGAGCTGGAAACATTATCACACTGACTTTGAAGAGGAGTGTCATCTCCCTCATTCCAAGTCTCCTCCATCTGATCCAGTAGCCTTCAGGATCATCTTTCGGGGCGGCCAGCTGACCACGAGGACGAAGCCACGAGGACACGAGGACGGAGCTGATGGACTGAGTCCAGTCTGTAAGTGCCGGGCTGAGATATCTTAAGGCGGAATTGTTAGATCATTTATTCCTCCTGCACTCCGGTCTGATCGTAAATGTAGATTTTTAAAAGCTTCAGTACTTTTTGTCACAATGAAGATTTATGCTTTAAAAACATGTGGTTTCAAAAGGTATCAATCTATCACAAATGAAGACAACCTCGGTCTCCTTTTGTGTTTTTATTTCATTACGTGTGTTTTTTTCTATCAGACAAAAAATTAAATTAATTATTTTGTTCTTAAAATGTTTGACTTGTTAAAATGTGTTAAACATGATAAAAAAAACAGATGTTATAACTGGAATGTGTCTGTGCTTCACTTTGCCCTACACACACAAAGTTAGAAAAACAACAACAACAGACTGGCAGACGGGTAAAGAGAGTTCAATATAAATATATATTAGGAGTAAAAACATGAACTCATCCTCTCTTCATTAGAAGCCTCAGTAGAAGAAGAGACGTTTACATCCTTTAATTTCTCCTCTCAAATCTCCTTCATTTGAAACAATCATTTAACTCTTGCCTGAAGGGCGCTGTTACGCTTTACACTGTACAACCTGCCGGAAATGTTTTAGAAGAAGAAGAAGACTTCCCGGCATGCAGCTCGGCGCGCGAAGTTCTAACAGTTCTGTAGGTTTTCATCTGATATTCATCGTCACTGTTAGAGTGAAATATAAGTTTTAAATGGTTAAATTAAGAAGTGAGTGTGACAGTTAAACATTTAAAGCTCCTCTGCTCCGTGACTGTGTAAGTGTTTCTTATTTTAACGGCTTTTTAAACTTTTACTGTGATCGTTAGTTTACTGTTAATAGGTTAACCTCAGAGTCGTTAACTCCAGAGACTAAAAGGTTAACTCTCATTAAATAACTTTAAATAGTAATGTAACGTAAATATGAATCATCCTGAGTTTGTAACTTGACCATGGTTTATAATTTATCGAGTGATATTCATAGATTAACGTGAGAGAAACTCTGGGTTCACTTAAGAAAACCTGCTCCCGACTAGGTTAGGTTCACAGACTTAGTTACCATAGTAACTGACTCAGAGATAGTTCGGGTTTCAGTGACCTCCCCTTCTGAACCGGAAAACCCAGAGTTTCCCTCATTTCTGGGTAAACTGACTATAACCTCCGTACATGCGGTGCAACCACACCGCTAGGCCATCTTGTTCACGATGGTGACCTGTCCACGTCATAATAACCATGATGAAGAAGAAACCGTTCATCCCAAAGTACAAGTTCAGAGCAACAACAATTCAAATGTGCAGACATGGTCACAGGATGATTTAAAAACACAGCTACATAATACTAGCAAATTGACAGGTGTTGAACTTTAACCCTGCATGATGTCGTGTGTGTGTGTGTGTGTGTGTGTGTGTGTGTGTGTGTGTGTGTGTGTGTGTGTGTGTGTGTGTGTGTGTGTGTGTGTGTGTGTGTGTGTGTGTGTGTGTGTGTGTGTGTGTGTGTGTGTGTGTGTGTGTGTGTGTGTGTGTGTGTGTGTGTGTGTGTGTGTGTGTGTGTGTGTGTGTGTGTGTGTGTGTGTGTGTGTGTGTGTGTGTGTGTGTGTGTGTGTGTGTGTGTGTAGAGGATGAGCAGCCCTTCACTGAGCAGCGACATCCCCCGACCTGCTGACCTGTTTGAGGAGTTATGGAGTCAGCTGAGAGAGACTCATCACAAAGCTCTGCAGGGTAAAGATCCCAGGATGATGAACAGTGTGTGTGTCTGTGTTCACATCTACAGCTCCAGAAAATCACTAAACATTAAGCGTTGGATTCAAACATGCAGAGAGCCGTTGTCTTCCTCGGGTGTGAGTTGAATTTATACGCCAGTACGTCTCATTCTTCCTCACGGCGTGCTGACTGGTGATCACCTGAAGGTCCTTCAGTCGAAGACGAGCTGCTCGACTTTTTTACCTGACAGCAACGTGAAGAGTGTTTCACGCTTTCAGAATCTTACACTTTGATAGGACACCTGCAGGTTTATTAACAGCTCACTTCTTTAAGTTATCTTGGACTAAAGACAGCGAGGCATCAGTTCTTCATGTTTGATTTCTTCTTCTGTTTTTAGAACTGGAGGTGAAAGTGAGCAGGTTGAAGACGGAGCGCTGCTTGTGAGTAAACTGTGTCGTAGATCTGATCAGAAGATATTTAAACGTGTTATTATATTTAAATGTCCCTCTCATTTTCTTTGTGTTTCTGTTTCCTGCAGAGACGCTCAGAAGCTTGAGGTGTTCTACAAACGAAACCAGCAGCTGAAGGAGCAGAACAAAACGCTGCAGGACGCCCTGGGCCTGTTGGAGGACAGGTAGTGCTATCACGTGTAAACCGTGTTTATCAGAGAGCAACTCCTCCATCATGTGATCTGTTTCCAGGCTGCGTTCAGGAGAGTGTGAGCGATGTGCTGCCTTCAAGGACAATCTGAAAAATATCCAGGAGGAGAATTTGTGGCTCGTTGAAACACAGCGTGAGTTTAATGATTGTTCTCAGGAATAAAAACCCACTGCTGCTCCTCTTAGTCCCCAAACAAAGCTGCATTGTGTTAGCTTGTTAGCATGTTAGCATGCACATCATTCCAGTCCAAGCCCCCAGGAAGTGCGCCGACTGTTGAAGCCAGTTTCACATGGTGGCTGAACCTGGTATTGCAGCGTCACATGATATCTTAATTAATTAAAAATGGTGTGTTTATTATGTTAAATACTATTTTATATTTAATATTTACAGTCTATGGTACTTACATTACTTCAAATAATTCCAACATTTATCAAAGCCAGAGAAATCCTTTGTTTTACCGTTGGAGCAGAGAGCATCACAACGATCCAAGCTGGGTTTTTTTATCCTCAGAGAATGAAAGAATCCGTCTGGAGGACAAAAACAGGAAACTTGAAGCTGAAGTGGAGAAGTTGAAGTCGACTCAGTAAGTTCTGTCCGTCTCCTTCTGACCTCACACTGAGTTTGAAATAAACACGACATACTTGTGCACTAATGAAAGGATAAGCCCTCATCCCAGCGATGCCCCTGTGTCCGACTGATAAGTTACATAACCCACCCTTTGGCCAGCAGTTGCCACGGCAACCAAAACAGTGTTGCCACCTTCAACAGACCCAGGCGTGTTAATGCGAGCGCCATGTAGTGTCAGCGCTGACACTACCTGCCCTACCACATGGCCCCTTCTGGCCCCCACAACTCAACCGTGTAGAGTGTAAAGTGAGACCCAGCGTCCCAGAGCTTCTATATCTTAACCACACAACCACACAGCCCAAACAGCATCGCCCCCTTCAGCTGTAGTAGTTTCACTTCTGCTTCCTCTGAAGAAACGTCTCCATACGTCTCTATGACGGGTTCTTTTTGTGTTACTAGAACTTCCTGCTGTGGTGTTCTGCACAGAAACGAGTATTTCCTTTAAAGTTTCAGTTCCTTTTCAAGTCTGCAGGTGTTGTTGTTTGTTCTTCCAGCTCTGAGCAGCAGCAGGCCTCGTCCCCCGATCAAGAAGAAGGAATCATCCCAGACTCTCCCGTCCTGCCGAGCTCGCTGCCCGCCGCCAACAAACTGAGGAAACGCAGAAATGTGGACAAACTCAAACACGTCCGTTATGCAGAGATGCCTCTGCCTCAGACTAACAGCTCGATATTTAACGGTCAGTTCAGAGGAGCTGACACTTGCTCTAATGATCACATCTGTTTTCTCTGAAGTCTCCTGACATGTTGTGTTCTGTTTGAAGAACGAAACAAAGATCCCGGAGGAGCCGAAGTTCTCGTTCCAAACACGTGTGAACTGGACTCATCGCAGACCTCAAGTATGACTTCATCCCCTGCTATGATATCTTAATATAGTCCTCTAAAGATTAATATTTCATGATCACTTAAGAGCTCTAAGATAAAACAGGAAGTACATCACATGTCTTTCTGGAAGCTGAATCAGACGCTCCTGTTACTTTAAAGTTTGTTTCAGAGCTTTGAAACGTTTATCTCCACAAACACTCATCGTATCAGACGAGCTGCACACAGGAAGGCGTTTCTCTAAGTTCACTCTGTGACCTCAGATAACCTCTGCAGTCGTTACAGCCTCCGCTGCACTCAGGAAGCCACGAGTGAAAAACAGCTTTCATGTGATGTGAAGCCTCAGAGACACGAGAGATCAGATCAAACACAAACTCTTATAGTTCTGTTAAAAACTTTCAGAGGACACCTTTGTCGTCCATGTACGATGTGCATGTTAGATGTGTACGATGTGACGTGTTTGTACGATGTGCCTGTTAGATGAGTACGATGTGTTGTGGATGTGCGATGTGTGTTGATGTACAATGTGTCGTGGATGTACGATGTGTCTGGATGTACGATGTGTCGGTTGTCTCTGTTTCAGATGATGTGAATGAAGATGTGGAGGTCGCAGAAACGTGCGCCCTGGAGCTGGTAGAGAAGCCTCTCGTGGTACGTCTGAGTCATTAGAGACTTTTTGATTATTTTCACACAGATTCATATTAAATGAAAACCTTGTGGAAACAGGAGAGTGTGTGTGATGGTGAGGTTGTAAAGATTCAAGCTGCTCGCTACTGAAGGACGTTTTAAAGAGGCTTTAACACAGAAGGAGCTTTTCTGTTTGAGGCTGTTGATGTTGAATCCCTCAGCACGTTTCACACTCGTTCTCTCTTTGAGTTACTTTGTTTTCTTCATCAGAAAACTGAAACAACTCGCGGCCAGCAGAGCAGCTGGAAACCATCGTGGAAGTTTGACGTCCATTTGAAGTAAGGATGAAATCAGTGGTGATATTTTGACCTGCTGAGAGGCGTGTTCAGGAGACGCACATTTACTGCTTATGTATGTAGACGATGAAAAGCTTTGATTAGATTCTTACCTGCTGCTCACCCCCCACCCTGAAAAACCTTTAAATAACAAACCCATCGATCCACAGTCCAGACTCGACCACGGACAGATCCCCGTCACTGCTCCCACGGCTCAAACGCTTTTCAGAGGACGATTCTGATCACAAGGCGAAGAGGAAGAAGGAGGGAAGTGAGCATGAGGAAAAACGAGGAAAACAACCACAACCTGAGCCAATCAAACGCAGCGAGTCACCTCTAAGTCATCCGAGCATCAAAAAGGAGCCAGAGGACGGCAGTCAGGTGAGCGATGCTGCAGGAGCCAGGTGATGGGTTCAGGTTCTTAAGACCGGGTACCTACATAATCCGCCTCTTTCTCTCCATGACACGTCTCTCTCACGCTGTTTGAATAATGACCTTCAATAACCTTCAACAGCTTCCAAACGGGACCTCAGGCCAAAGGTCAAACGTTTCCTGTGTCAGTCCTGCTTTTAAGAAGCCACTCGCTCGAGGAGACACCATCAAGGACGTCGTTGGTGAGAAAGGAAACACTCGACAGCTCCTGAATGCCTCACAGGAGCATCGCATTTAAAGAGTTTTATCTTCTTTATTCTCTCTCAGCTGATAGGAAACTCAAAGTGGAGCCGATGTGGAGCATGGACCCGGCGCTCGCTCTGTCCATGTACGACAGCGAGGGGAGAGGAGACGAGGTGAAGTCACGACTAACCACAGTCGCTGATTAAAAAAGACGTTCAGAGTATCTGATTGTTGAGATAAAGTCTGAGCGACAGGAAGGTGAACGACCCCTGATGTCTGTTGATCTTTCAGAATGAGGAGGGGGAGGAGGAGGAGGGTCCTGCAGAGCTGGCGGACACAGACGTCACCTGGATCAGCCACAGCGTGCTGCAGAGTCGAGACGGAGCAGACAGTGTGTCCGGTGAATACAATCACAGAGATCCTGTGGATCAGATCAACGTTTTTATGATTTCAACTCATAAACGTCTAAACGATTTTTAGCTGCTGGGAGTCCGTTAAAGGTGTCAGTTAGACAGAGACATGTCTGAATCAAACGACACGTTAGCATCAGACGATCGTTTAATCTTCAAAATATTTAGAGCAGCGTCGTACGGACAGAAGAGAAGAAGAAACTTAGGACATGAGGATTCAAAGAGGCCCACGTGAAACCCGGGTCACAGGTTTTGATTTATTTAGTTTTGCTCTTCAAAGTCTTCAGTGTTTTCAAAGCATGCAGTTTGACTTCTATAAACAATCTGTGAGCTCGTGCTCCATCGTCTCTGTCACAGCCCTTTATCTTTAGGGGGCGGGTGGGTTTACGTCAGCAGTGTATGACAAACCGCGAACAGAAGAGAGAAATGAACGTTCAGGATGACGAGGACGGTCGGAAGGATCAAACAACGATTAAGATGGGACTCACCAGAAATGCAAAAAACCTTTTAAACATTAGACGATGGGAATCAAAGCTGTGAACCGTGCTGCTCTAAAGGTTTACGTTCATCCTGGTGAGGGTCATTTAAAAAGTCAGGGTCCCAATCCTGCCAATCCCCCTGAATCACTTCTTAGAGAAAGATGACTGAGAAGTGACACTTTGATCCGTCTGTGTTTTGAAGGACTTGGGGAGAAGGCCAACGACAGTCTGGACATGATGTTTGACACGACAGCTTACGGAGAGTACCGATCCTTCAACAACTTCCGCTCAGGTCCGAGCCAGCCGCGTGAGGACGGTGGGGAGGACGGGGACGAAGCAGGAGGAGACGAGGAGGAGGAGGAGGAGGAGGAGGAGGAGGATGATGATGATGATGGTGGTGTGATTTTTAGTGTTTGACTTCATGTCTTTGTCTATCCTCTCGTGGTGTGCAGATCTTTTGTCTGCGTGTCTTTTTTAAATTAGTTTTGAATCTCTCATCAGATCCTGACGAGACCTGCGTGAGTCAGATGAAGGGGCACAAAGTGAAGTAAGAGACTCTCGTCCTGTCTGAGTGATTTCACACTTTGCGGAGAGATGTTTTGTTCTGATGATCTTCATAATGTCCCTCGATGTCTCTGAAGCAGCCGCCCCACGTTTGCTCACGTCGTTGTGATCCGTAAGAAGGACGAGAGGAGGAAGCTGAAGGGCGCCACCTGTAAAGAATGTGACGTAGTAAGTGATCTCTCCGCCCACTTTCACAGACGTGTTTTTATTATCACTGGTGGTATGACATCTGATGTTTCCACACAGTACTACGCTCACCTCCCAGAGGACGAGAAGCAGAAGAAGCTGTCTTCGTGTTCCCGGCACCGCTTCCTGTACATCCCCCCGTGTACTCCCGAAAACTTCTGGGAAGTCGGATTCCCATCCACTCAAACGTGCATCGACCGAGGTGACTCAGCGATTTCTACTCTTTACATCTAATTAGTATTGACAGGTTTAATTATTCAAAGGTCTGAATATGATTGACATTATGAGTGATATGGGCGGCTGTGGCTCAGTTGGTAGAGTCGTCGCCTCTCAACCGGAAGGTTGAGAGGCAACGTGTCCTTGGGCAAGACACTTAACCCCGCATTGCTCCACTCTGCTTCGGTGGTGGTGTATGAATGGATTAGTGTTGTACTTACTCTCTGATGTACGTCGCTTTGGATAAAAGTGTCTGCTGAGTGAATTGTAACATTGTAATATTCTGACTGCAGGGTACGTCCGCGAGGAGAAGAAACCTGAGGCTCGCACTCGGAGGAGACAACCGTTCAACGCTTTATTCTCCCCGAAGAGGAACCATCAGGACAGCGACAACAGCTTCTCTCTGTAGGACTGAAGTCAAGGTGACACCAAGGTTAGACCTGTGGGTCTGATGCACAGAGGGTTTGAAGGCTCGGTGCTCACGCTGCTTTTAGAGGTCAAGAAGGAGACGTTTGTGGATCAATAAAAGTGAACGTGAATGACCAACGATGTCTGTTCGATAAGAAACACAGAGCATGAGACGACGTTCACAACGTTTATTTGGTTATTTGGGAAGCAGAATATCACAAAATAAAGTTTTAGTAGAAAGAATCTCTTGAGGGAGGGAGGGGCAGAGGCGAGCTGCAGGTTGGTCATCTGGTCTGAGAGTCTGCATCAGAATAAAGCAGCAGAGCTCCTCCCACGTGACTGACAAGCACGCTGCCAACATACAGGACAACACGCGTTAACCAATGACATCATCGAGATATAAAACACACGGGAGAAACACGCACCAGATCAGAGACGGAGTGTTGACGTCCATGTGGAAGATGAACGGAGAGAGACACACGGCAGAAACCTGGGGGGGAAGAGAAGGAGAACAGTTATTACTCAAACCCTCGCTCCTCTCCAGCTCCGCCATAGCTCCGCCCTCTTTCACTCATGCTGAAGATATTTTTGTGTGCAGGAGTTTACCTACAATCTTTAAAATAATAAATTATCTAACATTGTCTAGTTCTTCTGTTTTTGTTGCCGTGGTAACAAACAGCTGTTGACATCTCAAAGTTTAAACATCTGGTCTCTGAATGGCTCGATCATCACCTTGGACAGAAAGATCCAGACCCCGGCGTGTTCCACTGATAATCCACTTTTGAGTTTGACGGTTGCCAACAGCAACAGGAAACCGAGCAGAGCGCTGTGAAGAGAAACACTACGAGCTATGAGGAGAATGATAACATCAGGTTATTAGAGTTCATGTACAACATGAAAACATCTGACTGATGAAGAGGAGGAGCTGAAACATCATGCTCTCTGAAGTGTCAGCGCTGCCAGCGCTTCATGTCGACCAATCACAGCCCTTTAAACTGGAGCCAGTAAACACATGATGTTCATCTTTCTTAATCTGTGATCACGTCAGTATACACTGGATTGTAGTGGGTTAGGGTTGTCAGAGATGCGTCGGCCGGCCCGTCCGCAAGTCCTGTGGCAAGCCGTGTGTAACGCCCCGTGTCCACCTTGTTCTAACGTCTCTACACCAGGCCAATTGCTCGCCGCTGTGCTAATGACGGACGTTTCTTTGTCCAATGAGATTCAGCACACGTGAATCTGCTGCTCCAATCCAAAACTACAGATGGTGCTCTGCGACAGCCGCGCTTTATTTCAGCTGCAGTTTCAATGATTTCAGAACACATTCAGACACTTACAGATAATAACCATGTGATAACAGATGATTCTGAATCTGCAGCCTCCATGTTTGAAAACCATCCCACGGGTTTACTGAGACCATCTGGCCCCTAAAGAGCGCTCCTTTTATAAACTTAATATTATACACTTTATAAATATGGTTTCCTACAGTAGCAGCTTTGCTTTAACAGACTGAAGGCTCTCTCTCACCTGGCACAGCAGCCACAGTGAAATGTATGAGACTGCAGCGAGGGGAACTCAAGCGCCCCCATGAGGTCACCTGCAGAGACAAACACACCTGGAGCATTAAGGAGCTGAGGGATCAAAGAACTCAGCAGGTGAAGGTCTGACACACAGTGATGTGAGTGAGGGGTAAACTGTTGTTGAAACTTAAAATCACGCTCTTCGTACCTGTCGGGTGAGCGGCGACGGCCAGCAGCAGCACGCTGTCAGAAAAGCAGGAAGAACAGAAATGAGTCTCTGATGGTTTAATTATCGATGAGCTAAAAACATCCTGACATGTTCAAAGTTCATCACAAGCAAGAGACTTTTCAATACCACGATGCAGTTGGAGTTATCCTCACCTGAACAGGTAGCTGATGACCTCTGACCCTGTGTGTGTTTGTATTTATTAGAGTGATTTAGGGTGATGTTTCCTCACCTGAACAGGTAGCTGATGACCTCTGACCCTGTGTGTGTTTGTATTAGAGTGATTTAGGGTGATGTTTCCTCACCTGAACAGATAGCTGATGACCTCTGACCCTGTGTGTGTTTGTATTTATTAGTGATTTAGGGTGATGTTTCCTCACCTGAACAGGTAGCTGATGACCTCTGACCCTGTGTGTTTGTATTTATTAGAGTGATTTAGGGTGATGTTTCCTCACCTGAACAGGTAGCTGATGACCTCTGACCCTGTGTGTGTTTGTATTTATTAGAGTGATTTAGGGTGATGTTTCCTCACCTGAACAGGTAGTTGATGACCTGCTGCTCAAGGTCACTGTAATGAAAACAGAAACACTTTGACATACTTTATGTTAGAGGAGAGAAAGTCCACTTTAATGAGCAGGGCGATATTTACCTTAGGTTACCTGGTCTGTAGTGAACCTGGAACACTCTGTATGCACCTTCAAAATAAAAGACATTAATCTCTTACATTTTAGAACGACTCATTAAGACTCTTCCACAATGAATCAAGTCTTGACTGTTTTTTTAGGGGAAAAAACAGTTTCTGATGAAGACTAGTTAAAGACTTTTCAGTTACTGAGGCGTTCCTCAAGGCTCAGTCCTCGAGCCTCTGATATTCTTGTTAACTGTGTTTTCACACTTATAATGCAGAGTTTCTCCTCCAGCCTCCTCGTATTTATTCTGCAGAAAGTCAGAGTGAGCTGACGTGAGAACTCAGCAGGATATAATCAGGAGAATTCACCTGGAGCCAGTGGGAGGGGGTGGTGACCTTTATTCCCTGTGATCGCTGAACGACCACAGACTGTCTGCACGCCACCTCTACCATCTCCGTGCTCTAATGAACCTGCTGCTGCATGTTTCCTGTTTTCCAGTATGTTCTTCTCCACTCTTTAGTTCACATTGAGATTCTCTTCAACTACACGTACAAAGACAAATATTCTCATTACAGCGTCGTATAGATGACTGTGGCTTTGTACGCCACTTCCACGTCGTTCTTATAACTTCACGTCTTCCCTCCGCCCCCCCTCCTGTCTGACAGTCTCCCGCTGTGAGGTGCATGTGTGAACAGGTCAGGAGGATCGCAGGAGGCTTCAGTAGCTCCTGAGCTTACTCAGGTGAAGGTGAATCGTCTGTTTAGAAGCGGAGACTCACCGACACAGAACAGGTGAGCGACGGCCCACAGGTAACCTCTGGAGTCAAACTGAGAGAGCAGATCGTGTTTGAGTGAACACGTGTGATATAGAAACAGTGAAATGGTAGTTAAGGACCTCAGATGTGAAGAGTTACCTGAGGATCATATTGAAGCAGGTTGATGGCTGACAGCAGCATGAGGCAAACACTGCAAGAAGAAGATCAAAGATGGCCTCGTCATGGACATTTCTCACCACTTTTATAAACACTTGTCATCATTTGTTGAACTTTTTAATTGTTAGCCAATGAACTGCAGGCTGGGAGAGGAAATGGAGACAGATGTCAAAGTCTGCTCACAAAGCAAAAACATTCAGAGCTCCCCCTGCTGACTGACTGCAGTACAGGTCATAAGCTCCGCCTCCTCCATGTTGACAGATGAGACAGGTCAAACTATAAAATCAAAACACTCGTCAGAGGTATCACCATGATGGTTATAATCACACCATTTAGAGTTCAAGTCTTCTTTATTTATTTATATAAAATGTTATTAAACACCATGATTGACAGCTGTGTTGACCAATGAGGCTCCCACATTGCAAGCCCTGTTTAGACCGCTGTTTCAAGCCGCCATATTTCCATCGCTTTGACGTGTCTCCTTCAGTCTGAATGTGGAGAGTTTTGGTTAGCAGCAGCGATACTACCAGCTGATCTCTCCCGCACAGACTGTGGTTTTACATTCCCAACATGTCACAGACGTAGATCATCTTTAATATTCATCATCTTAACAAAGAGAAGAAATCACAAACCTGAAGAGTTTCAGCCTCTGCACCCTCTGTCCAAGAAAAGAAACAGAACAGGTGATCAGAGTTCCAGCTGCTGCGTCACATGACCGTTAACATCTGAACAGAGCGAGAATATAAATATATCAAATCATCATAAATAATAAATTCATCTGTTTCTGAGGATGTGATCGAGATGAAAATCGAACAACAAACACTTTCCACACGTGACAAAACCTGACAGACAAAACAACAACACACACGCTCACACACACATGCTCACAAACACACTCACACAGACAAACACAACAACACACACGCTTACACACACACACACACACAGACAAACACACACAGACACAACAACACACGCTTACACACACACACACACACTCACTCACATTCACACACATACACACGCTCACACACAGACACAAAACACAAAGGCTCACACACACACACAACAACACACACTCACACAGACACACACACACACTCACACAGACACACACACTCACAGACAGACAGACACACACACAGACGCTCACAGGCATACACAGACAAACACACACACACTCACACACTCACACACACATGCTCACCTCTCTGTGGACGACCTTCAGGATGAGTAAACTGACGACGTGAGACGAGTTCTGCAGCGTGAAGAAAAGAGGAATATCCTGCAGAGAGAGAGACAGAGTGAAAGCTGCAGATCGTCCTAAAGAGAGAGCTGGTGAGGAGGCGGAGGGATACGTACTAAGCGTGCTAAGGCCCGGGAGCCAGCGTAGATGTTTCCTACAAACAGGAGAGCGCCTGGGAGCCACGACAGAGCTGCTGACCTGCAACACAACATCAGAACTGAACGCTCACTCCTTCATGAATATACACCACGGCTGCAGAGGGACTCTGACCGTACCTGGTGATGCGACTCATCTCCACCAGGCCCAGTCTCCCAGACAGCAGCAGCAGGACGGCGCCGATCAACGTCTGCCATCTGTAGAGATTCATCACGAACACGTTAGAGACTCACCGTGTTTCATTGATCGACTTTAATGTTCAGTTTGTGAAAGAGCGACATTGAGAGCTTCATACCAGGCCGAGTAAAGCTCCTCAACGTTTTCTCTTTGATTTCTTTAAAACAAATAAAATAATAATATAATAAAAATAATTAAATAATAATATAATATAATAAAATAATTAATTAATAATATAATATAATAAGAATAAAATAATAAATACAATATAATAATAATATAATTAAATAATAATATAAAAAATAATAATATAATTAAATAATAATGTAAAAATTGAATGATGGGATGCAGAGGTCCTGACCCTGAAACGAGAATGAAGACTTTACCCGCCATGTTTGATCATTAGCAATAATCACTTAAACATCAGGAGCATGGACCTTTTACTTCCTATTGCCATTACTGTTCTGACTCGGGTGTCCACGTTCAGTTTGAATCTTTAAGAAATTAAAAACTGAGAAGTAAAAATCTACACAAACTCGTGAACGCTGTCTGATTTGAATACATTTATTATTAAATAAGTCCATCACAAGTCAGACCGTGTGGACGGGTTTATGTTAAAACAAAGAATGAAAAATATTTATTGACAACTGAAAATAAAAACAACAAAATAATTCTTACCCTCACTCGTAAAGAAAACCAACTCAGAATGATTTGAACTCAAGCCTCTATAGGCAAATAGCCAATCATAGGTTTGGATTTTGGGGTGGCCAATCAGATTTTAAGGGGGGGCCCATGCCACCCCTAACACATCTGGACACGCCCCTGCGTGGTATCAGACAGGTTTGGATATCAGAAGATTATTAATATCATCAAGTTTAAAATACTCATGACTCCTCCCAGTGTTCATAAATATACATATATTTATAATATATATATTTATATTTTTATAATAAAGACTTGTTTCCTCTTCACTCGTGCACTTTGTGTTTGGACTCACCCTTGGAACAAAGTCGGAAACGTGAAGTTTAACACGGAGAGAACAAACTGAAAAAAAAAAAGAACAAAGTCAAAAACATCAAAGTCCACGACCTCAGACCAACCCCCCTAATGTCTGTGGTCTCAGACCAACCCCCCTAAAGTCTGTGGTCTCAGACCAACCCCCCTACAGTCCACGACCTCAGACCAACCCCTATACAGTCTGTGGTCTCAGACCAACCCCCCTACAGTCTATGGTCTCAAACGAACCCCCCTACAGTCCACGACCTCAGACCAACCCTCCTACAGTCTACGGTCTCACACCAACCCCCCTACAGTCTGCAATCTCAGACTAAACCTCCTAAAGTCTAAGACCTCAGACTAACCCCCTACAGTCTACCACCTCAGACTAACCCCCCTACAGTCTACGGTCTCAGACCAACCCCCCTAAAGTCTAAGGTCTCAGACTAACCCCCCTACAGTCTACGACCTCAGACCAACCCACCTACAGTCTACGGTCTCAGACCAACCCCCCTAAAGTCTAAGGTCTCAGACTAAATCCCCTACAGTCTACGACCTCAGACCAACCCCCCTACAGTCTACGGTCTCAGACCAACCCCCCTAAAGTCTAAGGTCTCAGACCAACCCCCCTACAGTCTAAGGTCTCAGACCAACCCCCCTACAGTCTAAGGTCTCAGACTAAATCCCCTACAGTCTACGACCTCAGACCAACCCCCCTACAGTCTAAGACCTCAGACCAACCCCCCTACAGTCTACGGTCTCAGACTAACCCCCCTACAGTCTAATGCTGCGTTCATGTGCTCCTAGTTGGTCCCAGTTGCCGAGTTGGGAAGTCGTTCTTCTGTCTTCAGTTTGTTCTCGTGTTTTCAGATCGTAAAGTCTGAATGTTTTAACAACAAACAGTGTGGACGCTACGAAGAAGAAGACGTGTGAACGTCTCTGTTAAAAGTTGATGAGCAATACGTGAAATAATAAAAAGTATGTTAACATTAGCAAAATATCTTTTGCCCGCCATGTGATGACAAAGGTGACGTTAAGTCCCCAAGTCGGGCACCTCATTTTTTAAGAGTTTCCGACTCAAGCTGGTGTTCATGAACATTTTACAACCCGAAACTCGTTTTTCCGATGTGTCTGACACCACATGAATGCACCATCAGGTCACGGCCGACAAATGCATCGATTCGATACGGCTTTAAATCGTGCTCATAAAACGGTCAGGCTACTGATGGTGATGAAGATGATGATGGTTAAATGAGGGTTTAATCTCAATGTTGTGCTCGGCTCAGAGAGACGGAGCCTCACAGAAACTTAAAGTTTGTGTTTAATCTGCAGAGTGACGTCACAAAGTTTATCTTTATGAACTTTGAGATCAATAATGGTTGTTCTTGTTTAAAGTAGAGTCATCCGGACACACCTTTCGGACACACTCACCTTATTGGTGAAAAAAGAAACGACGAAGACGCAGCTGAAGACGAGCCCGGCTGAGTGTCTCCTCCACGGCATCATGATCCGCAGCCTCCCCGAAGCCTCCCCGCAGCTCACGCATCACTCCTCACGTTCATAAAAACTACGTTCATCAGCCTTTCTCTCTTTAAACTACACTTTCTTCAAGATCGGAAACTTCCCTCACTGATGACGCGTCAAGACGCTGGAACAAAGATCGTCTACGCTGACGAAGAAGATTCACTGGAGCCTTTTCTCACGATCTGCGGGACGATTCTGTAACGTGATACTTAACCTGCATGGTGCCTGTAGTGTATGGACTATTTATACATGCGGAGTTATATCACCCCTTGTGCCTTACAGCGCACTTCATAGTTAATTACATTGGCGCAGTGATATGTGTTGCCGGACTTCTTGTAACCTGCCGTTCATCAGTAAAGCGTCATACTGAGTTGAAGCTCCGTCTCGGTCTTTCATTTAAAAGTTGTTACAGACACAACAGTGCCAACAAGTGACAGTAACTCCCGCGTTAAGATTAGAATAATAGAGAGAATAAAGAAGCACCAAAAAGTAAAGTAAATACATCCCGAGCGCACAAAATAATAATTGAATTGTAAAATGTTTCACTGTTTGGGACTTCAGGGGCTCCTTATAAAACACAATTTAGAATATTTTATTTTATTTAGATTTGACTTTTAAAAGTTTGATTTATATTAGTTTTAATGCTGGTTTGGTTTGTTGGTTTTCATCAGGGCTGCCAGAGTAACCATTAACCTTATGTTTGTCTCTTCAGGCTCTCCATAGATAGTTGTCCTCAGTGTCTCCCTATAGTCTCAGTGATGTAAAAGAAGGACACTGCTGCATCTTTGAATGTCTCATTTCACTTTAACAAACTCTCAGACAGCTCAGCTGAGGAGGCCAAAGTAATATACACCTTATGACATCACACATTGACCTTTGTTACCGTTCCTTTCAGTTGTTTGACCTAACTTTGGGATCCCTAACCACTTCCTGTTTCTAGGCTTCATGGTGCATATTGTAAAATGTTCATGAGCACCTGCTCAAGTCGGAACAACAAGTCGGAATCTCTGTAAAGAATGAGCTGCCCGACTTCCCAACGTGACTTCAGAATCACGTGGGGGGCAAAATGTGTTTTGTTAATATTAACATACTTTTTATTAATTCACGTGTTGTACATCAAGTTTTTGCTCAAATATAACTTTTAACAGTCACATTTCACAGAAGATCTTCTTCGCAGTGTCCACGCTGTTTGCTGCTGTTGTTTCAACATTCAGACTTTACGATCTGAAATCAATTTCACTTTGTGGACACATTTTTCTTTTTTAAATGAGACATAAGACATGAGACACATGGAGTTTCAAACATGGGATTAATCACGATTATACATTTTAATCATTTGACAGCCCTAGTTTTATTTATATTCACAATTAAAGTGCCAGTGCATCTATTGGGTAATACAACAACTTTAAACATTACACTATTAAAATAACATTCAAATACAAAACACGGACAACGAGAACCAATCGCAAAACACAAAGAAACTGTCCCTGAGTATGTGTTCTGACAAAGACTTAATAACATTATTGATGACTTTATTTTCTTTAGTTATCTGTGTTAACATTTGGTACAGTTTAAATCAGTTTTTGCTTTTTGTGAAGCCTCTTCTTACATTCTTTATTTCCGCTAACTGAAATATCTTCGTCGTGTTGGTACCCTGAAATCGAGTCTGAGTGAGAGCTCTTCACACAGTTTAGTCGGTGGATCGTGAATCACGTGGTGTCCCAAAGGTTTCCGTGTTGACAGAGATGTGCTCGGTGTCAGAGGAGGATGGTGCTCGGTCATGGCCTTTTTAAAGAGCAGAGAGCGGACCAAAGAGAGGTGAGACACGTTCACCGGACGGTAACGCTTTACCGGAACACACCGGGGCAGTGCGACGAGGCAGGCCGAGCTGTGAGGCGCACACGGCGGCTGGTGTTAGCCCGGCTGTCCGCTAAAGAGAAAGAGAGAGAGACAGAGAGAGGAGGGAGGGAGCGGGGGGGGGGGGGGGGTTCGGTTCGGTTCCGAGCACACTGTGTTATTGTTACTGTGTGTTTACCTATCTATCAGTCAATCAGTCTTTATTTGTATTTATCTCATTCATAACAAATGTTTACAAACAGAGCAGGGAAAGACCTACAAAACAGAAACCTGGATCAGAACCAGACTCCTGTAGACCAGTACTCAGTGTAATATATCCTGTCTGTGATGATGGGATGGACCTTGTGGAATAAGTTCTCTAAAAATACTTGATGTTAAAAGCTTTAAAGTGATTCTGCTCTGTGTGGTCTGAAGGTTCAGCTCTGCAGGATGATCAGCTGTGAGGTGATGATCTCAGTCGTGCGATTAAACTGTCTAACGGTGAGGCTATGCCTGCTACCATCAGATGGGTTGTTGTTGTTGACCATTTTCAGGATTAACACATGACTTTTAACATGTCAGGAGATTTTAAAACATGCCGATCAGAGCTTTCAGCAGAGGTCTCATTCTGTCCACAACCAACAAGGTGAAAGAAACCAACAGAAGAAATACTCTATTAACCCCGTGAGGGGGAATTCACTTCAACACTCTGTTTTAGAGACATGATGCACACATGAAAAACTGGACCCTGTGGACATACAGTATCAGAGAGATATCAGAGTGAGGGGGCTGCCCACAGGGCTGGGCTGGTGGGGGTGTGGGTTGAGCGACCTGGCACCTCTTTTTCCACACTCAGATGTGGAGCGTGGAAACGGTTTGCTTGCTCTGTACGTGTCTCTGTACAAATGAAATGACCAAATCAAATGGTAAAACATCCATGGAGAGGTTGACACTGTTTATTATCTTTTTAGTGAATCTTTGGGGCGCTGTATGGCCAAGCAGAGATGTTTCGTGACGCCCCGTCCTCCTCCCCAAGTTTCCAATCTCTCTTCAGCCGTCCTCTCTAACAAAGACAGACAGGAATATAATGTTTGGATGTTTGAGCTGACCTCTGACCTCTGTTGTGTTCCTCTCTCAGGTTTTCTCTCCTGTTGTTGGACCTGGAGGAGTATTACTTTGAGCAGCACACCGCCTACTTTGTGATCACCTGTTCAAAGAAGGACAGGTAACTGAGACCAATCAGCACACATCATTTAGTGACATCACTGTAACATCACTCCTCCTCCTCCTCTTCCTCCTCCTCCTCCTGGTCAGGACAGCTGTACTTGACCTGTCTGTTCACTGGGGACCACATGAGGAGACTTCATAAGGGACTTGAACCGTCGACCCTCCAGTTCCCAACCCTAGTCCCTACAGACTGAGCTACTGCCGCCCCAAAAATATAGAAAATATAGTAAAATAAAATATAGTCAAGTTCTTTTCAGTGTTACGGACTTTTGATTTATTTATCATGGTATATTCCTGCAACCTGAGAGTGTGCTCAGGCAGTGCACCGTTGTCAACGTTTTTAGCTAACGAGCTAACATCAACGTTTTTAGCTAACGAGCTAACATCAATGTTTTTAGCTAATGAGCTAACATCAAAATTTTTAGCTAACAAGCTAACATCAGCTGTTTTTTTGCCCTTCCAGAAAAGTGCGAGGCTCATTGAAAGTGTGTTCCAGATCGATCATCTTTGATCCCGATGACCTCACTGAACCAATCATAAAGGTTTGATTTCATGATTTAATATATTTAATGTTTGTCTTTACACTGAGCTTCACACACTCAGAGATCTCCATGGGTCAAGATATTAACTACATTTGATTTTGTTTAATACTTGCAGTCAAACGAACACATTTTTAATCACTTGTTTAAAATTCCTTTATTTCTGATTTAAAAATGAAAACAGTTAGGCTTTTATTCTGAAGGTTTGTCCTGTTTTAAGCTGAAAGTACTTTACTTGCTGTGTGCTTTTATTTTGAAATAAAGTAAGGCCCTTCCTGTAGATAGAAGGTTAGGACAGGAAGTTAAGCCCAGAAACATGAAGTGGTTAGGGATCCCAAAGTCAGGTCAAACAGCTCAAAGGAACGGTAACAAAGGTCAATGTGTGATGTCATAAGGTCAATGTGTGATGTCATCAGGTCAATGTGTGATGTCATAAGGTGGATATTACTTTGGACTCGTCAGCTGAGCTGTCTGAGAGTTTGTTAAAAGCAGTGTCCTTCTTTTACATCACTGAGACTACAGGGAGACACTGAGGACCACTATCTATGGAGAGCCTGAAGGGACAAAACATGAGATTAAAGTGTTTACTCTGACAGTCCTGATGCTTTAATAATTATAAATATTATCTTAGTGTGTTTGTGGTAAAGACAGAATGAGAACACTCTGTAAGCTAACGTGACGTGTTTTCACAGATTCCTCTCAGAGACTGTCAGCGAATCCAGTTTGAGGAGAGAGAGAGCAACCCGTTCACCAAGTGAGTGAGTGAGTGAGTGAGTGTGTGTGTGTGTGTGTGTGTGTGTGTGTGTGTGTGTGTGTGTGTGTGTGTGTGTGTGTGTGTGTGTGTGTGTGTGTGTGTGTGTGTGTGTGTGTGTGTGTGTGTGTGTGTGTGTGTGTGTGTGTGTGTGTGTGTGTGTGTGTCTCTGTGTGTGTGTGTGTTTAGTAACCTGTTCTGTGACTTCTCAGTGTAAACAGACTCTCTCTGTATTTTTGCTCTGTGCTCTGTGTAAGTTATATTTCATGATTAAACGGTGTGTGTGATGTGAAGCTGACAGTAATATTTGTGTGTGTTTCCCTCACAGTCCTCGGCTGTCCTCCATCTTTATCTCCTGTGTGCAGGTGAGTCTGTAGCATCAGTCCTCCTGTGTTCCTGTAGGCGCCGTCCTACTGGCCTCTAGTCACAGCACTCTCAGACATTTCTGTGAGCTGTTTCTGTTCATAAAAGTTTACCTCCACTCATCGTCTCAGCTTGGGACGAATCTTTCGTCCTGTCTCGTCTCGTCTCATCTCGTCTTGTCTTGGCTCATTTGTCTTGTTTCCTCTCGACCCCTCTCGTCTGGTCTTCTCTATAAGTTGTATTGTAATGACTGTATGTAATCTGATCCGTCTTGTCTGCTTTTATTTTGGCTTTCAGTTGATTTTCATCAAAGAGAGTAACGTGATCGCTCCGTACAGAAATGAGAGGGTGAGTTCTGTTCTCTGTTAGCAGAGACTGGACTGTGTTAATGTGACGTTAGCTCAACATGTCTGATTCTGTGCTGCTCTTTATGTTCCCTTCACTTCCTTCAGGGAGAGAAGCGGGTCTGTTTTCAGCTGGAGGAGTGCAGTAAGACCGAGGACGTGGTCCAAACCTTACTGCAGGTATGAAGTCTTTTGTCCCTCAGAGTGGTAGCACCTGAGCGGTTGACCTCATGACCTCTTGACTCAGGAACTCGTGACTTTTTGGCGTTTGCTGGATTCATTGACAGGTGTGTTCATGTTGGTGTGTTTGTCTGAATGTTGCAGCTCCACAGAGCGTCCTGTCTGGACAAACTGGGAGACCAGACCGCCATGGTAGGTCAATCTAAAGGTTTCATTTGTCTCGTTAACGCTCGGTAATGATCCTCCATGTTCACATCTCTTCCTTCTAAACGTTTCAGATCGCTGCTAATCTGCAGTCGCGCCTAGCGAGGTCCTCCTTTGATAAAAACTGGTACGTTGTTGACATCTAATAGAAGATCTTTGATCCACATCTCTCTCCCCCCCCCCCCCCCGCTGTGACGTCTCTAATGTTTTCTCTCCTAGTTTTCAGAGTGTGGCAGAGAAACCTCACATGGAGTGTGCCGTGGAGAGAGTCACTCCTCTGGTCTCCAACCCAGGTCACGTCTGCATCACAGACCAGAACCTTTACTTCCAACCACTCAACGGATACCCGGTGAGATATTCAGATCAGCTGACCGTCTGTGAATGATCTCTATATGCAGATGATACTCTTCTTTACTGCTCTGCTCCTACACAGCCTCAGACTCTCTGAGGGTTTAACCCGGGTCAGACTTTAAGTCCTCTTGTTTGGCCTCAGGGGGATCCAGTCTGTATCTTCTTATAAAGGTCTCAGACTCTTCATCGATGTCTCGTCGTCTTTAAGTCTCTTATTCAGCAGCTGGTGAAGAGGTTGAAGCTGCGCCGTCTTTTTATTTCACAGAGAAATCTTGATTTTCTGTTGCTGCAGATAAACAACATGTTGATCTGTGTTTATGTTTTTGTCAGTAACGTTGTTGAACCTCAGTCACGTTCTTATTGGTTAAACTTTAAATAAGATAAATACCTTTGAGGTCATCTCTATCTTTCTATCTCTGTTGTCTGATTTTTGATTTCAGGAACAAGTGATTCAAATCAAACTGCACGGAGTGAGAAGAATCTACAAACGACGACACGGACTCAGACCTCTGGTGAGTTCATGAAGCTGCATTTACAGAGGTCAGACGTCATAATATGAGAGGTCATAATGTGAGAGGTCAGAGGTCATAATCTGAGAGGTCAGAGGTCATAATGTGAGAGGTCAGAGGTCATAATCTCAGAGGTCATAATGTGAGAGGTCAGAGGTCATAATGTGAGAGGTCAGAGGTCATAATCTTAGCGGTCAGAGGTCATAATGTGAGAGGTCAGAGGTCATAATCTTAGCGGTCAGAGGTCATAATCTCAGAGGTCATAATCTGAGAGGTCAGAGGTCATAATGTGAGAGGTCAGAAGTCATAATGTGAGAGGTCAGAGGTCATAATCTGAGTGTGTGTGTGTGTGTGTGTGTGTGTGTGTGTGTGTGTGTGTGTGTGTGTGTGTGTGTTGTGTGTGTGTGTGTGTGTGTGTGTGTGTGTGTGTGTGTGTGTGTGTGTGTGTGTGTGTGTGTGTGTGTGTGTGTGTGTGTGTGTCCTCTCCTCTCTCAGGGTCTGGAAGTTTTCTGCTCTGAGAACGATTTCTGCTCCGACATCTACCTGAAGTTTTACAACACGGCCGACAGAGACGAGATCTACTACTACATCGCCACCTTCCTGGGTGAGGATTATTTCCTAACATGTGGAATGAGTCTTTTATTTTAATTCAGGAGAGGAACATGCTGAGACCTCTCTGGGTCAGAAACATGTCTGACAGCAGTGTGTGTGCGTGTCCTCAGAGAACCATGTGACGGAGCACACCGCAGAGAGCTACATGCTGCAGTGGCAGCGAGGTCACCTGAGTAACTACGAGTACCTGCTGCACCTGAACAACCTCGCTGACCGCAGCTGCAACGACCTCTCCCAGTACCCCGTCTTCCCCTGGGTCCTCGAAGACTACAGCAGCAAACAGCTCGGTGAGACACACACACACAGAGACACACTGAAACACACACTCAGAGACACACAAAGACACTCAGAGACACACAAAGACACACAGAGACACACACTCAGAGACACACAGAGACACACAGAGACACACTGAAACACACTGAAACACACAGAAACACACACTCAGAGACACACAAAGACACACAGAGACACACACTCAGAGACACACTGAAACACACAGAGACACTCAGAGACACACAGAGACACACAGAGACACAGAAAACACACTCAGAGACACATAGACACACAGAAACACACACTCAGAGACACACAGAGACACACTTAAACACACAGAAACACTCAGAGACACACAGAGACACACAGAGACATTCAGAGACACACAGAAACACTCAGAGACACACAGAGACACTCAGAGACATTCAGAGACACAGAGACATTCAGAGACACAGAGACATTCAGAGACACACAGAGACACACAGAGACACACAGAGACACACACAGAGACACACAGAAACACACAGAAACACACAGAGACACACACTCAGAGACACACTGAAACACACAGAGACACACAGAGACACTCAGAGACACACAGAAACACACAGAGACACTCAGAGACACACAGAGACACACAGAGATACACAGAGACACTCAGAGACACACAGAAACACTCAGAGACACACACAGAGACACACAGAAACACACAGAAACACACAGAGACACACACTCAGAGACACACTGAAACACACAGAGACACACAGAGACACTCAGAGACACACAGAAACACACAGAGACACACAGAGACACACAGAGATACACAGAGACACTCAGAGACACACAGAAACACTCAGAGACACAGAGACATTCAGAGACACACAGAAACACACAGAGACACACAGAGACACTCAGACACTCAGAGACACACAGAGACACACACTCAGAGACACACTGAGACACACAGAGACACACAGAGACACACACTCAAAGACACACAGAAACACTCAGAGACACTCAGAGACACACAAAGACACACAGAGACACTCAGAGACACACAGAAACACACAGAGACACACAGAAACACACAGATACACAGAGACACTCAGAGACACACAGAGACACACAGAAACACACACTCAGAGACACTCAGACACTCAGAGACACACAGATACACACAGAGAGACGCACAGAGACACACAGAAACACACAGAGACACACTTAAACACACAGAGACACTCAGAGACACACAGAAACACACAGAGACACACTTAAACACTCAGAGACAGACAGAGACACACTTAAACACACAGAAAACACACTCAGAGACACACAGAAACACACACTCAGAGACAAACAGAGACACTCAGAGACACACTTAAACACACAGAGACACTCAGAGACACACAGAAACACACAGAGACACACACTCAGAGACACACTGAAACACACAGAGACACACACTCAAAGACACAGAGACTCACAGAAACACTCAGAGACACACAGAGACACACAGATACACTCAGAGACACACAGAGACACACAGAAACACACACTCAGAGACACTCAGACACACAGAGACACACAGATACACACAGAGACATACACAGATACACTCAGAGACACACAGAGACACACAGAAACACACAGAGACACACAGAGACATTCAGAGACACAGAGACATTCAGAGACACACAGAAACACACAGAGACACTCAGACACTCAGAGACACAGAGACATTCAGAGACACAGAGACACACAGAAACACTCAGAGACACTCAGAGACACAGAGACATTCAGAGACACAGAAACACTCAGAGACACACAGAGACACTCAGATACACACAGAGACATTCAGAGACACACAGAAACACACAGAGAGACACTCAGAGACACAGAAACACACAGAGACACACAGAGACACTCAGAGACACAGAAACACACAGAAACACTCAGAGACACACAGAAACACTCAGAGACACACAGACACTCAGAGACACACACACACAGATACACTCAGAGACACACACAGATACACACACAGAGACACACACAGAGACACTCAGAGACACACACAGAGACACTCAGAGACACTCAGAGACACACACAAAGACACTCAGAGACACACACAGATACACACAGATACACTCAGAGACACACAGAAACACACACTCAGAGACACTCAGACATTCAGAGACACTCAGAGACACACACAGATACACACAGAAACTCACAGAGACACACAGAGACACACAGAGACACACACAGATACACACAGAAACACACACTCAGAGACACACAGAGACACTCAGAGACACACACAGAAACACACAGAGACACACAGAGACACACTTAAACACACAGAAACACACTCAGAGACACACAGAGACACTCAGAGACACACTTAAACACACAGAGACACTCAGAGACACACAGAGACACACACTCAGAGACACACTGAAACACACAGAGACACACACTCAAAGACACAGAGACTCACAGAAACACACAGAGACACTCAGAGACACAGAGACACACAGAAACACACACTCAGAGACACTCAGAGACACACAAAGACACACAGATACACACAGAGACACACACAGATACACACAGAGACACTCAGAGACACACAGAGACACTCAGAGACACAGAGACATTCAGAGACACAGAGACATTCAGAGACACACAGAAACACTCAGAGACACACAGAGACACTCAGATACACACAGAGACATTCAGAGACACACAGAAACACACAGAGACATTCAGAGACACTCAGACACTCAGAGACACAGAAACACACAGAGACACTCAGAGACACAGAAACACTCAGAGACACTCAGAGACACACATAGACACTCAGAGACACACAGAAACACACAGAGACACACAGATACACACAGAGACACTCAGAGACACACACAGAGACACACAGAAACACACAGAGAGACACACAGACACTCAGAGACACACACACACAGATACACACAGAGACACACACAGAGACACACACATAGACACTCAGAGAAACACACAGATACACTCAGAGAAACACACAGATACACTCAGAGACACACACAAAGACACTCAGAGACACACACAGATACACACAGATACACTCAGAGACACACAGAAACACACACTCAGAGACACTCAGACATTCAGAGACACTCAGAGACACACACAGATACACACAAAGACACACAGAAACTCACAGAGACACACAGAGACACACAGAGATACACACAGAGACACTCAGAGACACACACAGAGACACACAGAAACACACAGAGACACACAGAGACACACTTAAACACACAGAAAACACACTCAGAGACACACAGAAACACACACTCAGAGACACACAGAGACACTCAGAGACACACTTAAACACACAGAGACACACACTCAGAGACACACTGAAACACACAGAGACACACACTCAAAGACACACTGAAACACACAGAGACACACACTCAAAGACACAGAGACTCACAGAAACACTCAGAGACACACAGAGACACTCAGACACACACAGAAACACACAGAGACACACACTCAGAGACACACTGAAACACACAGAGACACACAGACACTCAGAGACACACAGAAACACACAGAGACACACAGAGACACACAGAGATACACAGAGACACTCAGAGACACACAGAAACACTCAGAGACACAGAGACATTCAGAGACACACAGAAACACACAGAGACACACAGAGACACTCGGACACTCAGAGACACACAGAGACACACACTCAGAGACACACTGAGACACACAGAGACACACAGAGACACACACTCAAAGACACACAGAAACACTCAGAGACACTCAGAGACACACAAAGACACACAGAGACACTCAGAGACACACAGAAACACACAGAGACACACAGAAACACACAGATACACAGAGACACTCAGAGACACACAGAGACACACAGAAACACACACTCAGAGACACTCAGACACTCAGAGACACACAGATACACACAGAGAGACGCACAGAGACACACAGAAACACACAGAGACACACTTAAACACACAGAGACACTCAGAGACACACAGAAACACACAGAGACACACTTAAACACTCAGAGACAGACAGAGACACACTTAAACACACAGAAAACACACTCAGAGACACACAGAAACACACACTCAGAGACAAACAGAGACACTCAGAGACACACTTAAACACACAGAGACACTCAGAGACACACAGAAACACACAGAGACACACACTCAGAGACACACTGAAACACACAGAGACACACACTCAAAGACACAGAGACTCACAGAAACACTCAGAGACACACAGAGACACACAGATACACTCAGAGACACACAGAGACACACAGAAACACACACTCAGAGACACTCAGACACACAGAGACACACAGATACACACAGAGACATACACAGATACACTCAGAGACACACAGAGACACACAGAAACACACAGAGACACACAGAGACATTCAGAGACACAGAGACATTCAGAGACACAGAGAAACACACAGAGACACTCAGACACTCAGAGACACAGAGACATTCAGAGACACAGAGACACACAGAAACACTCAGAGACACTCAGACACTCAGAGACACAGAGACATTCAGAGACACAGAAACACTCAGAGACACACAGAGACACTCAGATACACACAGAGACATTCAGAGACACACAGAAACACACAGAGAGACACTCAGAGACACAGAAACACACAGAGACACACAGAGACACTCAGAGACACAGAAACACACAGAAACACTCAGAGACACACAGAAACACTCAGAGACACACAGACACTCAGAGACACACACACACAGATACACTCAGAGACACACACAGATACACACACAGAGACACTCAGAGACACACACAGATACACACAGAGACACTCAGAGACACACACAAAGACACTCAGAGACACACACAGATACACACAGATACACTCAGAGACACACAGAAACACACACTCAGAGACACTCAGACATTCAGAGACACTCAGAGACACACACAGATACACACAGAAACTCACAGAGACACACAGAGACACACAGAGACACACACAGATACACACAGAAACACACACTCAGAGACACACAGAGACACTCAGAGACACACACAGAAACACACAGAGACACACAGAGACACACTTAAACACACAGAAACACACTCAGAGACACACAGAGACACTCAGAGACACACTTAAACACACAGAGACACTCAGAGACACACAGAGACACACACTCAGAGACACACTGAAACACACAGAGACACACACTCAAAGACACAGAGACTCACAGAAACACACAGAGACACTCAGAGACACAGAGACACACAGAAACACACACTCAGAGACACTCAGACACTCAGAGACACACAAAGACACACAGATACACACAGATACACACACAGATACACACAGAGACACTCAGAGACACACAGAGACACTCAGAGACACAGAGACATTCAGAGACACAGAGACATTCAGAGACACACAGAAACACTCAGAGACACACAGAGACACTCAGATACACACAGAGACATTCAGAGACACACAGAAACACACAGAGACATTCAGAGACACTCAGACACTCAGAGACACAGAAACACACAGAGACACTCAGAGACACAGAAACACTCAGAGACACTCAGAGACACACATAGACACACAGAGACACTCAGACACTCAGAGACACACACAGAGACACACAGAAACACACAGAGAGACACACAGAGACACACACATAGATACTCAGAGAAACACACAGATACACTCAGAGACACTCAGAGACACACACAAAGACACTCAGAGACACACACAGATACACACAGATACACTCAGAGACACACAGAAACACACACTCAGAGACACTCAGACATTCAGAGACACTCAGAGACACACACAGATACACACAGAGACACACAGAAACTCACAGAGACACACAGAGACACACAGAGATACACACAGAGACACTCAGAGACACACACAGAGACACACAGAAACACACAGAGACACACAGAGACACACTTAAACACACAGAAAACACACTCAGAGACACACAGAAACACACACTCAGAGACACACAGAGACACTCAGAGACACACTTAAACACACAGAGACACACACTCAGAGACACACTGAAACACACAGAGACACACACTCAAAGACACACTGAAACACACAGAGACACACACTCAAAGACACAGAGACTCACAGAAACACTCAGAGACACTCAGAGACACTCAGACACACAGAGACACACAGATACACACAGAGACACACAGAAACACACACTCAGAGACACTCAGACACACAGAGACACACAGATACACACAGAGACACACACAGATACACACAGAGACACACAGAGACACACAGAGACACACAGAAACACACAGAGACACAGAGACATTCAGAGACACAGAGACATTCAGAGACACACAGAAACACACAGAGACACTCAGACACTCAGAGACACAGAGACATTCAGAGACACACAGAGACATTCAGAGACACACAGAAACACTCAGAGACACTCAGAGACACTCAGACACTCAGAGACACAGAGACATTGAGAGACACACAGAAACACTCAGAGACACACAGAGACACTCAGATACACACAGAGACATTCAGAGACACACAGAAACACACAGAGAGACACTCAGACACACAGAGACACACAGAGACACTAAGAGACACAGAAACACACAGAAACACTCAGAGACACACAGACACTCAGAGACACACACACACAGATACACTCAGAGACACACACAGAGACACACACAGAGACACTCAGAGACACACACAGATACACTCAGAGACACACAGAGACACTCAGAGACACACACAAAGACACTCAGAGACACACACAGATACACACAGAGACACACACAGAGACACTCAGAGACACACACAGATACACTCAGAGACACACAGAAACACACACTCAGAGACACTCAGACATTCAGAGACACTCAGAGACACACACAGATACACACAGAAACTCACAGAGACACACAGAGACACACACAGATACACACAGAAACACACACTCAGAGACACACAGAGACACTCAGAGACACACACAGAAACACACAGAGACAAACAGAGACACACTTAAACACACAGAAAACACACTCAGAGACACACAGAAACACACACTCAGAGACACACAGAGACACTCAGAGACACACTTAAACACACAGAGACACTCAGAGACACACAGAAACACACAGAGACACACACTCAGAGACACACTGAAACACACAGAGACACACACTCAAAGACACAGAGACTCACAGAAACACTCAGACACACAGAGACACTCAGAGACACACAGATACACTCAGACACACAGAGACACACAGAAACACACACTCAGAGACACTCAGACACTCAGAGACACACAGAGACACACAGATACACACAGAGACACACACAGATACACACACAGATACACACAGAGACACTCAGAGACACACAGAGACACTCAGAGACACAGAGACATTCAGAGACACAGAGACATACAGAGACACACAGAGACACTCAGATACACACAGAGACATTCAGAGACACACAGAAACACACAGAGACACACAGAGACACTCAGACACTCAGAGACACAGAAACACACAGAGACACTCAGAGACACAGAAACACACAGAAACACTCAGACACACACAGAGACACTCAGAGACACACAGAGACACACTTAAACACACAGAAAACACACTCAGAGACACACAGAAACACACACTCAGAGACACACAGAGACACTCAGAGACACACTTAAACACACAGAGACACACACTCAGAGACACACTGAAACACACAGAGACACACACTCAAAGACACAGAGACTCACAGAAACACTAAGAGACACACAGAGACACTCAGAGACACAGAGACACACAGAGACACACAGATACACTCAGAGACACACAGAGACACACAGAAACACACACTCAGAGACTCAGAGACACACAGAGACACACAGAGACACTCAGATACACACAGAGACACACAGAGACACAGAGACATTCAGAGACACACACAGATACACACAGAGACACACAGAGACACTCAGAGACACACAGAGACACTCAGATACACACAGAGACATTCAGAGACACACATAAACACACAGAGACACACAGAGACACTCAGACACTCAGAGACACAGAAACACACAGAGACACTCAGACACTCAGAGACACAGAAACACTCAGAGACACTCAGAGACACACATAGACACACAGAGACACACAGAGACACTCAGAGACACTCAGAGACACACAGAGACACTCAGATACACACATAGACATTCAGAGACACAGAGACATTCAGAGACACAGAGACATTCAGAGACACACAGAAACACACAGAGACACACACAGAGACACACAGAAACACACAGAAACACACAGAGACACACACTCAGAGACACACTGAAACACACAGAGACACACAGAGACACTCAGAGACACACAGAAACACACAGAAACACACAGAGACACTCAGAGACACACAGAGACACCCAGAGATACACAGAGACACACAGAAACACTCAGAGACACAGAGACATTCAGAGACACACAGAAACACACAGAGACACTCAGAGACACTCAGAGACACACAGAGACACTCAGATACACACATAGACATTCAGAGACACAGAGACATTCAGAGACACAGAGACATTCAGAGACACAGAGACATTCAGAGACACACAGAAACACACAGAGACACACAGAGACACACACAGAGACACACAGAAACACACAGAAACACACAGAGACACACACTCAGAGACACACTGAAACACACAGAGACACACAGAGACACTCAGAGACACACAGAAACACACAGAAACACACAGAGACACTCAGAGACACACAGAGACACCCAGAGATACACAGAGACACTCAGAGACACACAGAAACACTCAGAGACACAGAGACATTCAGAGACACACAGAAACACACAGAGACACTCAGACACTCAGAGACACACACAGATACACTCAGAGACACACAGAGACACTCAGAGACACACACAAAGACACTCAGAGACACACACAGATACACACAGATACCCTCAGAGACACACAGAAACACACACTCAGAGACACTCAGACATTCAGAGACACTGAGAGACACACACAGATACACACAGAAACTCACAGAGACACACAGATACACACAGAAACACACACTCAGAGACACACAGAGACACTCAGAGACACACACAGAAACACACAGAGACACACAGAGACACACTTAAACACACAGAAAACACACTCAGAGACACACAGAAACACACACTCAGAGACACACAGAGACACTCAGAGACACACTTAAACACACAGAGACACTCAGAGACACACAGAAACACACAGAGACACACACTCAGAGACACACTGAAACACACAGAGACACACAGAAACACTCAGAGACACACAGAGACACTCAGAGACACAGAGACACACAGAGACACACAGATACACTCAGACACACAGAGACACACAGAAACACACACTCAGAGACACTCAGACACTCAGAGACACACAGAGACACTCAGAGACACAGAGACATTCAGAGACACACAGAAACACTCAGAGACACACAGAGACACTCAGATACACACAGAGACATTCAGAGACACACAGAAACACACAGAAACACACAGAGACACACAGAAACACTCAGAGACACACAGAGACACTCAGAGACACAGAGACACACAGAGACACACAGATACACTCAGACACACAGAGACACACAGAAACACACACTCAGAGACACTCAGACACTCAGAGACACACAGAGACACTCAGAGACACAGAGACATTCAGAGACACACAGAAACACTCAGAGACACACAGAGACACTCAGATACACACAGAGACATTCAGAGACACACAGAAACACACAGAAACACACAGAGACACTCAGACACTCAGAGACACAGAGACACTCAGAGACACAGAAACACACAGAAACACTCAGAGACACACATAGACACTCAGAAACACACAGAGACACACAGATACACACAGAGACACTCAGACACTCAGAGACACTCAGAGACACACACAGAGACACACAGAAACACACAGAGACACACAGACACTCAGAGACACACACACACAGATACACTCAGAGACACACACAGATACACACAGATACACTCAGAGACACACACAGATACACACAGAGACACACACAGAGACACACACAGAGACACTCAGAGACACACACAGATACACTCAGAGACACACAAAGACACTCAGAGACACACACAGATACACACAGATACACTCAGAGACACACAGAAACACACACTCAGAGACACTCAGACATTCAGAGACACTCAGAGACACACACAGATACACACAGAGACACACAGAAACTCACAGAGACACACAGAGATACACACAGAAACACACACTCAGAGACACACAGATACACACAGAGACACACACAGAGACACACACAGAGACACACACAGAGACACACAGAAACACACAGAGACACACAGAGACACACTTAAACACACAGAAAACACACTCAGAGACACACAGAAACACACACTCAGAGACACACAGAGACACTCAGAGACACACTTAAACACACAGAGTCACACACTCAGAGACACACTGAAACACACAGAGACACACACTCAAAGACACAGAGACTCACAGAAACACTCAGAGACACACAGAGACACTCAGAGACACAGAGACACACAGAGACACACAGATACACTCAGAGACACACAGAGACACACAGAAACACACACTCAGAGACACTCAGACACTCAGAGACACTCAGAGACACACAGAGACACACAGAGACACTCAGATACACACAGAAACACACAGAGACACAGAGACATTCAGAGACACACACAGATACACACAGAGACATTCAGAGACACAGAGACATTCAGAGACACACAGAAACACTCAGAGACACACAGAGACACTCAGATACACACAGAGACATTCAGAGACACACATAAACACACAGAGACACACAGAGACACTCAGACACTCAGAGACACAGAAACACACAGAGACACTCAGAGACACAGAAACACACAGAAACACTCAGAGACACACATAGACACTCAGAGACACACAGAAACACACAGAGACACACAGTTACACACAGAGACACTCAGAGACACACACAGAGACACACAGAAACACACAGAGAGACACACAGACACTCAGAGACACACACACAGATACACTCAGAGACACACACAGATACACACTCAGAGACACACACAGATACACACAGAGACACTCAGAGACACACACAAAGACACTCAGAGACACACACAGATACACACAGATACACTCAGAGGCACACAGAAACACACACTCAGAGACAGTCAGACATTCAGAGACACTCAGAGACACACACAGATACACACAGAAACACTCAGAGACACACACAGAGACACACAGAGACACACTTAAACACAGAGACACA
>NC_083630.1:1870000-1900000 GCF_963584025.1 Labrus mixtus | reverse complement strand
GTATGTAGAACATGAGGTGTCTGTAGAACATGAGGAGGTGAATGTAGAACATGAGGAGGCGTATGTAGAACATGAGGAGGTGTATGTAGAACATGAGGAGGTGTATGTAGAGCACGAGGAGGTGCATGTAGAGGTGCATGTAGAACATGAGGAGGTGCATGTAGAGGTGCATGTAGAACATGAGGAGGTGCATGTAGAACATGAGGAGGTGCATGTAGAGGTGCATGTAGAACATGAGGAGGTGTATGTAGAGGTGCATGTAGAACATGAGGAGGTGCATGTAGAACATGAGGAGGTGCATGCAGAACATAAGGCGGTGTATGTAGAACATGAGGTGTATGTAGAGGTGCATGTAGAACATGAGGAGGTGCATGTAGAACATGAGGAGGTGTATGTAGAGGTGCATGTAGAACATGAGGAGGTGTATGTAGAGGTGCATGTAGAACACGAGGAGGTGCATGTAGAACACGAGGAGGTGCATGTAGAACATGAGGAGGTGCATGTAGAACACGCGGAGGTACATGTAGAACCCGAGGAGGTGCATGTAGAACATGAGGAGGTGTATGTAGAACATGAGGAGGTGTATGTAGAGGTGCATGTAGAACATGAGGAGGTGCATGTAGAACATGAGGAGGTGCATGTAGAACATGAGGAGGTGTATGTAGAACATGAGGAGGTGCATGTAGAACACGCGGAGGTACATGTAGAACACGAGGAGGTGCATGTAGAACACGAGGAGGTGCATGTAGAACATGAGGAGGTGTATGTAGAGGTGCATGTAGAACATGAGGAGGTGCATGTAGAACATGAGGAGGTGTATGTAGAACATGAGGAGGTGTATGTAGAGGTGCATGTAGAACACAAGGAGGTGTATGTAGAGGTGCATGTAGAACATGAGGAGGTGTATGTAGAGGTGCATGTAGAACACGAGGAGGTGTATGTAGAGGTGCATGTAGAACATGAGGTGTATGTAGAGGTGCATGTAGAACATGAGGAGGTGTGTGTAGAGGTGCATGTAGAACACGAGGAGGTGTATGTAGAGGTGCATGTAGAACATGAGGAGGTGCATGTAGAACATGAGGAGGTGCATGTAGAACACGAGGAGGTGCATGTAGAACATGAGGAGGTGTATGTAGAGGAGCATGTAGAACATGAGGTGTCTGTAGAACATGAGGAGGTGCATGTAGAACATGAGGAGGTGTATGTAGAGGAGCATGTAGAACATGAGGTGTCTGTAGAACATGAGGAGGTGCATGTAGAGGAGCATGTAGAACACGAGGAGGTGCATGTAGAACACAAGGAGGTGTATGTAGAGGTGCATGTAGAACACGAGGAGGTGCATGTAGAACACAAGGAGGTGTATGTAGAGGTGCATGTAGAACACAAGGGGGTGCATGTAGAACACGAGGGGGTGCATGTAGAACACAAGGAGGTGCATGTAGAGCTTCATCAGCAGCTTCACACGCTCAGATCTAAAAATTAACGTTATTGAAATCTATACATTTAAATATAGGAATTATAAAATCCTGTTTCCTGTCTGAGTTATCTCACGTGTGTGTGTGTGTGTGTGTGTGTGTGTGTGTGTGTGTGTGTGTGTGTGTGTGTGTGTGTGTGTGTGACCTTGCAGGGCTGTGACGGGCGTCGCTGTGAGTCGAGATGGATCATCCATTTTCTCCACTTCACAAGGTTTTTAGAATATCTTGAATATATAAATTATATAAATGTATAAGTTTGTCAATAAAACATGATTATCTGTAAGTAGCTCTCAGAGACGTTATCGATGACTGAAGAGTTGCAGCAGCTACACAAGTTCTCAGATCAGGTTTTGAGTAGTGATTTAAAAAGTACCCCAGATGGGCTCAGGCGTTTTGGAGCAGCCGCCCCCCTGGGGTCGAGCCCTCAGACTTCTTCACTCGCTCTTGAACCTGTTGGAAAGCTGAATGTTTGTGATGATCTGACGTGTGTCTCTTTGTTTCAGACTCCACTCTGAAAATGTTCTCCAGGGAGCTGACAGACTTTCAGAGGAGCGTCTCCTTCTCTAACATGGTATGAATCTGTTCCTCTTTAACACCTGTATAGAGCTGTTCAGAGCACCGTTTCAAGCCGTGATGTTTACGCTGTGACGTTTCTCCTTCAATCTGAATGTTTTGGGCATAATGGGGGGACGAAGTGACCCCCCCCTCTGTCCCGTCTTCAGAGGTGTTACAGAGGAGAGGCGGGATCAGCTGAGCCAGCGGGGGAGAACAGCGCTGTGTGTGTCGTGTCTCTGATTGATGATGTCACATCTCTGATTGATGATGTCGTGTCTCTGATTGATGATGTCGTGTCTCTGATTGATGATGTCATGTCTGAAGCTGCGTCCTCGTTTCAGGCTCTGTCGTCGTGCTTGCTGCTGGCTGATGGTCAAACGGTCGTCTGTTCGTCCTGGGACAACAACGTGTACGTGAGAAACTACAAACACAAAGGTTTCATCAGGGATCCCTCCTCCCCCCTGACCCTCCTCTTCCTCCTCCTCAGGTATTTCTACTCGGTCCCGTTCGGACGCAGACAGGACACTCTGATGGGTCACGATGACGCCGTCAGTCGGGTGTGCTGGTTTGATGAGCGGCTCTACACGGCGTCCTGGGACTCCACGGTGAAGGTGAGGAATGAGTGACACTGTGCCTTTAAGAGGACATGCACACAGGTGTGTTTGTGTTAACAGGCTCCGTGCTGGGTTTGTTTCCCAGGTGTGGCGGTGTCCTGCTGACAGCTCGTCCAATCACAGGAGATCTCAGTTTGACTTGTTGTCAGAGCTGGAGCACGATGCCGGGGTGAGAGAGAACGCCTGACTGAATGTTGTTCAGACTCGACCTCCTACCTTCAAACGGAGGACGTGTGTGTTCAGAGCGTGGTTATTATTTGAGCTGTTTGTAATGTGAAGTCAAGTTTCACCTTTAAATAAAAACGCACTTCCTGTTTCCCCATGTGGTAACTTCCTCTCCGTGCTCCACCTGTGCAGGTGAACACCATCTCTCTGAGTGCAGCGGGGACCCTGCTGGTCTCTGGCTGTAAAGACGGGACCGTCTCCATCTGGGACACGAGCAGCTTCAGCGCCCTGCAGCAGGTCCACTGTCACTCAGGAAACATCCACCACACGGCCTTCAGTCCAGGTGAGCCAACGGAGCCAGCTTCAACGGGTGCTGAAGGCGGCGCTTCACACGTGTCAGAGACTGAACGCTGTTTCCTGCTCTGCACACGTCGCAGTCTAAACACAATCTCAGCTTCTGTATCACTTCTACATTTCATGTTTTCTATCTTTTATTGAGCTTGTGTTCTCAGGAACTTTGTCTATATACGGTCTTTAAGGATCTGCCTCAGTCACATGAAGCCCACAGCTGACACTGACTCTGTTGGTCCTCAGACAGCCGCCACGTGCTGAGCGTCGGCGCAGACTGCTGCATGAAGGTGGTGGACGTGCAGACGGGGATGGTGATCTCTTCAGTGAAGGCCGACGAGGAGCAGAGGTCACTTTCTATCATCGTACAGATTCAATAGAGAGTTTAGAGGGACAGAGACTGAAGGAGTCTGGTCTCTACGGTCACACACAGACTCACTTCCTGGTTTTAAACGTCTGTGTTTGAAAGGTTGTTGGTACAGCTGATGATGATGTAACACCTTGTGGTCTGCAGGTGTTTCTGCTGGGACGGCAGCTGGGTGCTGACTGGAGGTCAGTCTGGAGATCTGCTGCTGTGGGATCTGATCAGTAACACCGTCACCAAGAGGATCCCGGCTCACTCAGGTTCGGATCCCAGCGACACACTCTGCGGCTCGCCTTCATTTAAAGAGTCATGTGATCTCTGACAGCTGAGCAGGCAGACGACTCATAAAGAAGACAATTATTATCACACAGTGACGAGTTTCAGTCGGTTCTGATTCAAGCAAACATGTCAAATAGAACGAGATGCATAAAGTCAGAAATGAGAGCATACATTTTGTCCCTTTAGGTGCACCGTAGGTGAACCTGTGCAGCGTCTCCCTGAAGTCAGAGTCGACACATACAGCCCAGAAGCTCTTTAAATATATCATAAATATTTAGTCTGTAATCTTATCATCTTAACTGCCAGACAATTCACCATGAAGCACGCTGACAGCTGAAGAGAATAACTCTGAGAACAACAACCAAAAATGAAGCTGATGCTGAAGTGTAAAATCCTGCAGTTCCTCCAGTGTCCACTAGAGGCTGGCTGCAGAAGCACAGGAAGTCACATACACACCCATTCTAAAAAGCCTGTTTTTACAGCAGTCTCTGCCCCCTACTGGCGGTCTGTAAGCGCCACATGTAAAGATGCAGCTTTGGACTCAGATCAGTGAGGAGAATGTTGATTGATGAATATAACTGTTGGTTAAGGGCGCACTCACACTCGGCCACGCTGAAGCACGATGCCCCATTCCCCCGCTGGCCTGCACTCACACTGCTCCAGGATCATACCGTGCTGAAGCACACCTCTTCCAAGCGTGCCAGTGCCGAGGAAGTGTAGCGAGCTCGATCACGGATCGGAGCGCTCTCACACTCACAAACTGGACTTTAGGGGTGAAGGGTGCTTAGGCACGGTACGGATTGCCTGGTGTGAGACCTAAAAGAAAACACATCTTCAAAGTGTTCTTAATCTTTTAAATGTTGACCTCGGCTGGATCTGAGATGAGTCAATCATGGAGTATGAGATGTTACATGTTGTTTATCTTATTACATAATGAAATGTATCCATGGTGACGTGTTTGTTTTGTACACAGGCGCCGTGACGACCATGTGGATGAACGAGCTGTGCAGCTCAGTGATCACAGGAGGAGACGACAGACAGACCAAGTTCTGGAAGATCTGCAGCTAGAGGACGAGAGAGAGACTCCCAGCCACTCATACTGGGTCATACTGGGTCATACTAGGTCCTCCTGGGCAGGTTTCCTGTTGTTCAGGTCCCTGCAGAGTGAGGACTCTATGCTGTTACATGAAGGTCTCGTTCAGTCCGTCAGGGTCAGACAGATGAAGTCCAGGAGCAGTTTCGATCTGGACCCTTGGACAGTGTTCAGACTTTATTTCTCTGTTTGCAGCTTCATCATGTCTTCATGTTACACTGCTCTTTTAATTAGCCATCATGTTATAAAGCGTTTTGTGTCTTTTATTATCAGCGCTCAATAACATCTTTAAAGCTGTCTGTGTGTCGTTACTCACTACAAAGATTATCCTTACTGTGAAGACTGCAGCTCTGTCATGATCAGCTGAACTGTTGGAAACATCAACCAGCAGGTGGCGCTGCTGCTCAGCTGTGCAGCTCGTGTCAGACTAAAGAGCTCATCGTGTTCTAACAAAGGAGAGACACATGGTCGTAAACGTCTGACGTTAGTTTATTATGAAAACAGACACTGATGAGGGTTAACAGGACTAAACCTCTGAAGTCATTCACACCCTTTAAAACATGTTTCAGAATCTGACAGATCATCTTTAACGGTCACATATTGTACTTCATGTTATGCTCCACTTTTCAGAAAATGTGTGCTCAAACAGGCCGTTTGGAGATTTTCCCATCATGACATCACAAAGGGCAGTAGCCCCTCCCCCAGGTGGGTGACACTCCCACAGCTAGGTGTTTGTTCTGCCCTCTGAGTCTGCCTTCTTACCCAGGCCCTTCCAGAGAGGGGGCGTGGTCAGACACAGCTCATTTACATATTTAAAGGTACAGACACAGAAACAGCCTGTTCTGAGCAGGGCTGAAATAGAGGGGTTTATAGACATGATCAAATACAGGATCAGAGTGGATTTAGAACAAGAAACTTCACACACATGTTTTGAGGAGCTCTGAGACTTATTTAAACTGAAGAAGAGGAGGAGAATATGTGACCTTTGACCTTTTCACTCTGTCCTGTCGTCTCTGCAGCTGACAGTGTCACTCCTCAGCTCTCACTTCTTCTCCATTGCGTTTTGCTGTGGACAAAGAACAAACAGACACATTTTATAAAGTCCTGATGTGACTCAGTCTGACTTGATCAGTGTGCAGAATGTTGTGTACCTTCAGTTTATCCATCACGGCTCCTTTCCGGAAGCTTCCGAATGCTTTGAGCAGCTTCGGAGTCGGAGGTTTGTTTCTAAACATAGCCAGACCTTTAGGCTTCTCCTCCACCTTCGCTCCTGCAGGACCTTTGGCTTTGGTCAGCTTCCTACACACACACACACACACACAGAACTGAGCTGCAGTGTAAAATCTGATTTGAATGTGAGGTTTCTGCAGGTTAAACTGGACTGTAACAGACTCTGTGCTGCTCAGACAGCTGAGACAGACTCACCGTCCCTTCCTGGCCAGAACTTTCTGAGACTCGGGGTAGTGGACCAGGATGTCAAACAGGTCCTTCTTCTCCAGGACGAAGAGGTTAGCAAAGCCGTGAGCTTTGACATTAGCTGTGCGTCTGTTTCCTCCGTCTTTAGCGGACTGCAGCAAACTGCGACCCAGATACAGATATAATAAATATACGCATTCATATATCATATAATATCTGGGACAAAGAGTTGACTGTAGGTAGAGGAAGCTTATCCAGGTACTCACAGGAACAGTAAATACAAACTGAACTTACAAAAACGACATGATATCTATCTTTATTCTACAGCAGCTAATAAGAGGATTCAAGTCAAACAGAATCCAATAAGAATAGAAATACGTGTTCATCTTCAGAGAATACACAAACACACCTCTACACTTGTGATCACATAAAACATATGACGGAGCATGCAGAGCAGAGACATCTGCAGGGGAGATTCTGAAATCTGTTGGGGGCCCTCCAACCAGCGTTCATCAGCATCATGTCTGCTGTTATCACGTGTACTCCTCTTCCTCTTTTTGTTCATCTCCTTTTTCTTTGTTGACTCTCATTGACCAACTTTGGTTTTCACATATGCGACGCTCAGTAGGGCCACTAGAGTGATTGCTGTCAAACGGGACGCCCTTAGGGAGGTTTCATACTGTCGTTGAAAACATTTGAACATTGCCTTGTTTATGTTTGTGAGCCTTCAGGGGCCCCTACTGGTCTGGGGCCCCAAGCAGCGCCTTTACACATCAGTGCATGGAGGGCTGCTTTATGAGAGCTGTCTGTCTTCAGACACACTTTAACACTCTGAGCGTCTCCAATGAGTCAAGTTATTACAAGAAGACAAACTGTCCTCCATCATCACAGTCAGAGTCATCGCCTAACTGAGATGAAGAATGATACACACACACACACACACACAGTGACACACACACACACGCACTGATGAGAGTCGATCTCAACATGTCTCAGTCTGCAGACTCACCTGATCTCTCCGAACACACAGCCGGCCTTCAGCGTGACGAACACGATGCTGTTGTCAGGTCCTCCCACTACCTGCACCGCTCCGCTCTTTATGACGTACATCTCTTTACCAATGTCTCCCTGCACAGCACAGGGCGCTCATTACACATTTGTGTTTGGCTGAGGTGTAAAGTAACGAATTACATTTACTCGCGTTACTGTAATTGAGTAGTTTTTTGGTGTACTTGCTACTTTTAAAGTCGTTTTTAAAATCTGTACTTTTACTTAAGTAGGTTTTCTGTATTGTATTGTAATTCGGTACATTTTAAATCACATCTGCCTGCTATGGATGATGTTCCTTCATCGCACCGGAGCGACGAGAGACAGAGAGAGAGAGAGAGAGAGAGGCAGAGAGACCCTTTTCTTGGCTTGGTGCCACTTCAGTTAGTGCAGCACGGATAAGCACCTCCACTAGAGCGGGTCTACCTGCTGAAGTTGTTTATAGACTGATGTCTCATTGTCTTAAGTCTGCAGCTCCGAGCGATGAACAAATTTAATTCCGGAAAGTTTTTCCACAATAAAAGCCCCTTATTGCCATCTCTGTGATGTGCTTTTATTTTGAAGCCGACGTATCAGGAAGTTTGGTGTTATAAGTTACAACAACTTAAAAAATGTCATATGTGTAAAAAAAAAATACTTCAACACAAACAGATTCAGTTAGAAGCTTCAGTAGCTAATAGGTAAACAAACAGTTACTAAAACATCTAATATTTAAACTCATACAGGTTCATTTTAAAACAATACATGGATTATCTTTCATCTCAGGTTTAGTTGCAGCTAAATCAGCCTTTGAGGCTGCATTTGAGACTAAGCAGCCTCAGAATAATAAAACTAAAAAGACTAAAATACTCTTTACACTGTCTATGATTGAGACAAAGACCCTTTTAGTATTTTCTTAAAGAGTTTAAACATTTCCCTTCATAAAACAGCTCATTACTTGAACATATAAGTCTTGATATTAAATTATCCATCATTATTTATATTTTGTTTTTGTCAATGGGGTAGAAAAGAAAATGTTTATCTGAAAAGATAAATCTTTGTAAAGATTTGCCTTTAATTAAAAAAAAATTTGAGATTAATATCCTCTCGTCCTTTTTGCACTACACAGGAGAGATGTGAAAGTAACTTTTACTTTTATTTGAGTACATTTTAAAACTGGTACTTTTACTTGTACTTAAGTAAAATTGTATTATAGTAACAGTACTTTTAATTGAGTAGAATATTTTAGTACTCTTTACACCTCTGGTGTTTGGTAGATTATTTCTTTGTCAATCAGCCACAATGCTTCTTGGCAATAAATCTTATAGTGTTGGAAAGCCAGTTTATTACCCTTTTAAATGTTGCCACATTTGTAAGGAACATGCATTTGTGAGATAAGCAGCAGAGCTGAGTATGTGGGTTGCAGATTTGCAGTCAAGGTTTGCAGGACGATATGGCCGATGGCTCTCTACCCAGACAATCCGGAACAGACTGCACGCAGCCTATGTCCGCTCTCATTGGGCTGCCAGGAGGCCTGCCATGACTGCCCTTCACCATCAGGCCCGTTTGTTCTGGTGTTTGCAACACGTGCACTGGAACCCGAACATGTGGAGGAACATTATGTTCTGCTGAGTCCAGATTCTGCCTATGACAGTTGGATCATAGAGTCAAAGTGTGGAGAAAGACACGGAGAACGCGGGTTCCAGTGCATGTGTTGCAGACACCAGAACAAACGGGCCTGATGGTGAAGGGCAGTCATGGCAGGCCTCCTGGCAGCCCAATGAGAGCGGACATAGGCAAATGTGGCAACATTTAAAAGGGTAATAAACCGGCTTTCCAATGCTATAAGATTTATTGCCAAGAAACACTGTTACACCAAAGAAATAATCTACCAAACACAAATGTCCTTACTTTTTGTGCGATGTTTATGTGTTATAAACATGATCTGATAATAACCGACCTTCTTGACCACAAAGTCTCCCGGGAGATACACGATGGATTTGAGTCTCAGCAACATGTCCACCAACATCTGCTGGTCACAGCCCTGCAGGAGAGACGGGCGGGAGAACAGGGGAGTGTCAGGTGAACAGGTGAGTATCAGGTGAACAGGTGAGTATCAGGTGAACAGGTGAGTATCAGGTGAACAGGTGAGTATCAAGTGAACTGGTGAGTATCAGTTGAACAGGTGAGTATCAAGTGAACAGGTGAGTATCAGGTGAACAGGTGAGTATCAGGTGAACAGGTGAGTAACAGGTGAACAGGTGAGTATCAGGTGAACAGGTGAGTAACAGGTGAACAGGTGAGTATCAGGTGTGTGTATGACCTTCCAAAGTAAACACTTTCAGTGATGTCATCTTCTGTAACTAACAGGTGGAGGTTCAAATCTGAGATTCTGAACTCACCTGAAACAGAGCGATCTTCTGGAAGGTGGCGAGGTTGATGTCCACGGCGATGGCGGTCTTCATCACCAGAGGCATCTTATCCAGCAGCTCAGACTCGTCTGCAGTCCACGGGGAGACAGAAACACGCCGTCAGAACATTTTATCAACATGTCTGAAGATCTTTCCTGAGTCCTCCTCCAGGAGTTTTACCCAGCATGCCCTGAGCGGCCCAGGTGTAGTTGTACCAGGTGCGGACTCTGTTCTGGACATGCTTTGGGATGCAGTTGGTGTTCATGTAGGCCACACAGCCGTCCATCGACGCCCGGAAATAAGTCTGACCAGCTGTGGCTGCTCCGATGACGTCTCTCATCTGAGAAGAAGAAAGACGGACATTAACGTTCTGAAGAGGTGCTTCAGGGAAAGATCACTCTAAACCCCTCCCTCCTCCTACCTGTCCAATCAGACTGGAGAACACAAAGACACCGATGAAGAAGTTTAACATCTGGAAGGTGATCTCAAAGGTGGTGACAGGCTCAGGTAGACCCCCGATGTTGATCAAACTGCGAACTGCAAAGTAGTAACAGCGCAGGTACCTGAGAGAGGACGGACACACTCAGAATCAAAATGAAGAGAAATCTGCACACAAACATCTGGAAACATGAGTCTCTGTTTACACACAAGGACATACTGATGTTTGTTTGGTTTATACGTACGCTGAGCCCTTTCCGCTATAAACCCACGTGGTCGTAGCCAGACCCTGATGCACCGAGGCCACAAAGTACGCACAGGCGTTCAGGTGCAGCATGAAGAGCAGGTAACCTGTGGTCCGAATCACTCTGCATGAGAGACAGAGAGAGAGAAGAGATAGATCAGGTGATTACTGTTGGTTTGACCTGATAACTGCTCTCATATCTGGCAAACCGAGGGTCGTCCAAAACGGCCGTATGGGGATTGCCTTAAACCCGCCTACCTTCTCTGGTCCAAACAAATCCAGATCATTCAGGAGCAGAATCTAAAGTTAGAAGGAGGACATACTGGCTGCTGCATTGTTGTCAGAGAAGCCAGCACTTCAACATAGCATGTTTCCGTAATGTCTGATCATATAGTAAGATACCTTTATCATTTCACTCTCTACACATCTCACTGAGTGGACCTTTATGACGTAATCCAATATTCATTTGTGTACCTCCAGATGTATGCCTTGGCCATGATGCTCTCCAGTCGATCGCTGAACTCAAAGAACGAGTCGATCTGAACACAGAGAGAGAGAGGGAGAGAGAGAGAGGAGAGAGACAGAGACAGAGAGAGAGGGATAGAGAGAGATAGGTAGAGAGAGAGGAAATGGATCATGTGAAAATCTGTCTGTGTTTATTGAGAAATATAAATGATGTTTATGATTCATACCCTGATGAAGCGGTTGAGTCTGTACACAGAGGAGAATTCAAAGTAGAGACAGAGGAGATCCAAAGGTAAGATGCTCATTATATCAATCTGCACAGAGAGGAAGAAAAGAAGAAGAAAGTTACATGAAGGTCTTAAATAATCCTGTTTCATCGTCTGATAGAAAATCACAGTCTCACCTTAAACCTTTGAGATTTACGATAATGAACTTTGGCCATGGCTCTGTCTTTCTGTGGGGGTGGAGGGGGGGGTGGAGAGAGAGAGAGAGAGAGAGAGAGAGAGAGAGAGAGAGAGGGAGGGAGGGAGATAGTTTTTACAGACCTTTATTTACTTTATTGACAGACCACTGTCTCACCAACAGCAAACAAACAAAAATCAACAATGTTCAACTAGCTGTGCCCCCCCCCAACAGGCAGCTTGTACAGGGAGGGAGAGAGGGTTGTGGTAGTTTGCATTTGCTTTTGGATGTGCAGCGTTTCTATATATGCTGCGCGTTTTTCTAAATATATGTCGTTTCATCAGTTGCTGAGCGTGTGACCCCTACCGGCCACCGTAGTTTGGAGCCTCGAATGTGCACACCTGCAGGATTAATGCAAAAAAGATGCAAACTGCAGTATGCACATGAACAATAGGGGGCAGTGTAGAGTCAGAGGGGAGTGAACACAACAGCAGGAACAAAGATGGCAGTGATTATTGAGCTCTCTGGTGCCCTCTAGTGCCTCCTCCTGTAACACACGTAGTGCACGGTCACATAAGTGAACAGTCATGACTCGGCTGGTTGTGTCTGTGAACTCAAGGTTAAACAGGAAGTAGATCTCCAGCCCGACCCGTTAGGCTGCTTCAAGAACAAACACAACCCAACACAGACTCAGTGAACTGAAGCTGAAACTTACAATAATGTCTCCAGCTTTGACAAACTGCAGCCGTGGCTGCCAAAGTACGATGTCGATAACGTTCACTAAGTCACTGAGGATGTCACAAGCGACCCAGTAACGGTTGACGTGTTCACTGTGGTACGGGAACGCCAGCCGGGCCGTGCAGAACCACACATTGTAGTTGTAGGCTACCGCCACCACAGTCAACCAGGCGATGTAGCGACGATCTGCAGAGAGAGAGAAACACAGCTTTTAAGTCGTTCAGGTGTTTTCATGTGTTTGATCTCAGGTGTGCTGCCCCACCTGTGAAAGGGTCGATGGTAGTCCCCAGCGTAACGTCCATCAACTCCTCGATTGGACGGAAGAGGACGTCGAAGCAGGAGCAGCTGATGTCAGGTAGGATCTTTTCCTTCTTCCTGGCCTCCTCCGCCAGCCTCTCCTCCTCCGCCTTCTTCTCCGCCTCCAGCCGCTTCTCCTCGTCCTTCTTCTTCTTCTCCTCTGCCTTTTTCGCTGCTTCTTCTGCCTTCTTTTTGTCCGCTTCTTCTTTTGCTATCCTCTCCTCCTCCTTCTTCCTGATGTAGTCCTCCTTCTTCAGGATCGGAGCTGTGAGAGGAGACAGAGAGAGGCGGTGAGTCACACAGGCTCCTGACAGGTGTTCTGTCTACCTGTGGGCATGTAACTGTCTCTACTTACTGACAGGTGTTCTGTCTACCTGTGGGCATGTAACTGTCTCTACTTACTGACAGGTGTTCTGTGTACCTGTGGGCATGTAACTGTCTCTACTTACTGACAGGTGTTCTGTGTACCTGTGGGCATGTAACTGTCTCTACTTACTGACAGGTGTTCTGTCTACCTGTGGGCGTGTACCTGTCTGTACTTACTGACAGGTGTTCTGTGTACCTGTGGGCGTGTACCTGTCTGTACTTACTGACAGGTGTTCTGTGTACCTGTGGGTGTGTACCTGTCTGTACTTACTGACAGGTGTTCTGTGTACCTGTGGGTGTGTACCTGTCTGTACTTACTGACAGGTGTTCTGTCTACCTGTGGGCGTGTACCTGTCTGTACTTACTGACAGGTGGGGTGATCTCTGGCGAGGTGGCGTACGGGTCGATGGCTTTCTCTCTGAGCACTGCAGTTCGCTCTCTGAAGTTCTTGATCAAACCTCGGAGGGTGTCGTCTGTGTTGCGGAAGTAGACCACAGGAGGGGGCGGAGCTTCTTCACTGACAATAGAAGAATATCACAAGAAACATGAAATTAAATCAGTGATTAGAAATCAGAATTTACTGCTGAGAAAACCGGCTACATGAGTAGTTAATCAGACAGAGAAGAAGAAGAGTTTGAACCATCATTCTTTCTAATACTCTCATCGCTGTGAACCAAGAGAGGCTGAATGAAGCTGAAGATTAAAAAGAGTCCTTTGCCTCTCTTTGAGAGACAGGACAGTGGAGAGAGTTGGACATCGAGTCAGACATTGAGGAGAAAGTCGAACATCGAGGAGCGAGTCGGACATCGAGGAGAGAGTCAGACATCGTGGAGAAAGTCGAACATCGAGGAGAGAGTCGGACATCGAGGAGAGAGTCGAACATCGAGGAGAGAGTCGGACATCGAGGAGAGAGTCGAACATCGAGGAGAGAGTCGGACATCGAGGAGAGAGTCGGACATCGAGGAGAGAGTCGAACATCGAAGAGAGAGTCAGACATCGAGGAAAGAGTTGGACATCGTCGGACATTGAGGAGAGAGTCGAACATCGAGGAGAGAGTCAGACATCGAGGAGAGAGTCGGACATCGAGGAGAGAGTCGGACATCGAGGAGAGAGTCAGACATCAAGGAGAGAGTCAGACATAGAGTCAGACATCGAGGAGAGAGTCAGACATCGAGGAGAGAGTTGGACATCGAGTCGGACATCGAGTCGGACATCGTCAGACATTAAGGTCAGAGTCGGATATCGAGGAGAGAGTCAGATATCGAGAAGACAGTCAGACATCGTGGAGAGAGTCAGACATTGAGGAGAGAGTCGGATATCAAGGAGAGAGTCAGACATCGAGGAGAGAGCCAGACATCGTGGAGAGAGTCAGACATCGAGCAGAGAGTCAGACATCGAGTCAGACATCGAGGAGAGAGTCAGACATCGAGTCAGGCATTGTGGAGAGAGTCAGACATCGAGGAGAGAGTCAGACATCGAGTCAGACATCGAGGAGAGAGTCAGACATCGAGTCAGACATCGAGGAGAGAGTCAGACATCGAGTCGGACATCGAGGAGAGAGTCAGACATCGCGTCGGACATCGAGGAGAGAGTCAGACATCGAGTCAGACATCGAGGAGAGAGTCAGACATCGAGTCGGACATCAAGGAGAGAGTCAGACATCGCGTCGGACATCGAGGAGAGAGTCAGACATCGGGTCAGACATCGAGGAGAGAGTCCGACATCGAGTCAGTCATTGTGGAGAGGGTTGAACATCGAGGAGAGAGTGAGACATCAAGGAGAGAGTCAGACATCAAGGAGAGAGTCAGGCATCGAGTCAGACATCGAGGAGAGAATCGGACATCGAGGAGAGAGTCGAACATCTAGGAGAGATTCAGACATCGTGGAGAGAGTCAGACATCGAGGAGAGAGTCGGACATCGAGGAGAGAGTCGGACATTGAGGAGAGAGTCAGACATCGAGGAGAGAGTCAGACATAGAGTCAGGCATTGAGGAGAGAGTCAGACATAGAGTCAGACATCGAGGAGAGAGTCGGACATCGAGGAGAGAGTCGGACATCGAGGAGAGAGTCAGACATCGAGTCAGACATCGAGTCAGGCATTGTGGAGAGGGTTGAACATCCAGGAGAGAGTCAGACATTGAGGAGAGAGTCAGACATCGAGTCGGACATCGAGGAGAGAATCGAACATCGAGGAGAGAGTCAGACATCGTGGAGAGAGTCAGACATCGAGGAGAGAGTCGGACATCGAGGAAAGAATCAGACATCCAGGAGAGAGTCAGACATCGAGTCGGACATCGAGGAGAGAGTCAGACATCGAGGAGAGAGTCGGACATCGAGGAGAGAGTCGGACATCGTGGAGAGAGTCGGACATCGAGGAGAGAGTCAGACATCGAGGAGAGAGTCAGACAACGTGGAGAGAGTCGGACATCGTGGAGAGAGTCGGACATTGAGCAGAGAGTCAGACATCGAGGAGAGAGTCAGACATCGAGTCAGACATCGAGGAGAGAGTCAGACATAGAGTCAGACATCGAGGAGAGAGTCGGACATCGAGGAGAGAGTCGGACATCGAGGAGAGAGTCAGACATCGAGTCAGACATCGAGTCAGGCATTGTGGAGAGGGTTGAACATCCAGGAGAGAGTCAGACATTGAGGAGAGAGTCAGACATCGAGTCGGACATCGAGGAGAGAGTCAGACATCGTGGAGAGAGTCAGACATCGAGGAGAGAGTCGGACATCGAGGAAAGAATCAGACATCCAGGAGAGAGTCAGACATCGAGTCGGACATCGAGGAGAGAGTCAGACATCGAGGAGAGAGTCGGACATCGAGGAGAGAGTCGGACATCGTGGAGAGAGTCGGACATTGAGGAGAGAGTCAGACATCGAGGAGAGAGTCAGACAACGTGGAGAGAGTCGGACATCGTGGAGAGAGTCGGACATTGAGCAGAGAGTCAGACATCGAGGAGAGAGTCAGACATCGAGTCAGACATCGAGGAGAGTCAGGCATAGAGTCAGACATCGTGGAGAGAGTCTGACATCGAGCAGAGAGTCAGACATCGAGGAGAGAGTCAGACATCGAGGAGAGAGTCAGACATCGTGGAGAGAGTCAGACATCGTGGAGAGAGTCGGACATCGAGGAGAGAGTCAGACATCGTGGAGAGAGTCGGACATCGAGGAGAGAGTCGGACATCGAGTCAGACATCAAGGAGAGAGTCAGACATCGAGTCAGACATCGAGGAGAGAGTCAGGCATCGAGGAGAGAGCCAGACATTGAGGAGAGAGTCAGACATCGTGGAGAGAGTCGGACATTGAGCAGAGAGTCAAACATCGAGGAGAGAGTCAGACATCGTGGAGAGAGTCAGACATCGAGGTGAGAGTCCGACATCGAGGAGAGAGTCGGACATCGAGGAGAGAGTCAGACATCGGGGAGAGAGTCGGACATCGAGGAGAGAGTCAGACATAGAGTCAGACATCGAGGAGAGAGTCGGACATCGAGGAGAGAGTCAGACATAGAGTTGGACATCGAGGAGAGAGTCGGACATCGAGGAGAGAGTCCGACATCGAGGAGAGAGTCGGACATCGAGGAGAGAGTCGGACATAGAGGAGAGAGTCGGACATCGAGTCGGACATCGAGTCGGACATCGAGGAGAGAGTCGGACATCGTCAGACATTAAGGTCAGAGTCGGACATCGAGGAGAGAGTCAGATATCGAGAAGACAGTCAGACATCGTGGAGAGAGTCAGACATTGAGTCAGACATCGAGGAGAGAGTCAGACATCGAGGAGAGAATCGGACATCGAGGAGAGAGTCGTACATCGAGGAGAGATTCAGACATCGTGGAGAGAGTCAGACATCGAGGAGAGAGTCGGACATCGAGGAGCGAGTCGGACATTGAGGAGAGAATCGGACATCGAGGAGAGAGTCCGATATCGAGGAGAGAGTCGGACATCGAGGAGAGAGTCAGACATAGAGTTGGACATCGAGGAGAGAGTCGGACATCGAGGAGAGAGTCAAACATAGAGTCAGACATCGATGAGAGAGTCAGACATCGAGGAGAGAGTCAGACATCGAGGAGAGAGTCGGAAATCGAGGAGAGAGTCAGACATCGAGGAGAGAGTCAGACATAGAGTCAGACATCGAGGAGAGAGTCAGACATCGAGGAGAGAGTCGGACATCGAGGAGAGAGTCGGACATCGAGGAGAGAGTCAGACATCGAGGAGAGAGTCAGACATCGAGGAGAGAGTCGGACATCGAGGAGAGAGTCAGACATCGAGGAGAGAGTCAGACATCGAGGAGAGAGTTGGACATCGAGTCGGACATCGAGTCGGACATCGAGTCGGACATCGTCAGACATTAAGGTCAGAGTCGGACATCGAGGAGAGAGTCAGATATCGAGAAGACAGTCAGACATCGTGGAGAGAGTCAGACATTGAGGAGAGAGTCGGATATCAAGGAGAGAGTCAGACATCGAGGAGAGAGCCAGACATCGTGGAGAGAGTCAGACATCGAGCAGAGAGTCAGACATCGAGTCAGACATCGAGGAGAGAGTCAGACATCGAGTCAGGCATTGTGGAGAGAGTCAGACATCGTGGAGAGAGTCGGACATCGAGGAGAGAGTCAGACATCGAGTTGGACATCGAGGAGAGAGTCGGACATTGTCGGACATCGAGGAGAGAGTCAGACATCGAGTCGGACATGGAGGAGAGAGTCAGACATGGAGGAGAGAGTCGGACATCGAGGAGAGAGTCAGACATCGAGTCAGACATCGAGTCAGACATCCAGTCGGACATGGAGGAGAGAGTCAGACATCGTGGATAGAGTCAGACATGGAGGAGAGAGTCAGATATCGTGGAGAGAGTCAGACATCGAGGAGAGAGTCAGACATGGAGGAGAGAGTCAGATATCGTGGAGAGAGTCAGACATCGAGGAGAGAGTCAGCTATCGAGTCGGACATCGCGGAGAGAGTCGAACATCGTGGAGAGAGTCAGACATCGAGGAGAGAGTCAGACATCGAGGAGAGAGTCAGACATCGTGGAGAGAGTCGGACATCGTGGAGAGAGTCAGACATCGAGGAGAGAGTCAGACATCGTGGAGAGATTCGGACATCGAGGAGAGAGTCGGACATCGAGTCAGACATCGAGGAGAGAGTCAGACACCGATTCGGACATCGAGGAGAGAGTCAGACATCGCGTCAGACATCGAGGAGAGAGTCAGACATCGAGTCAGACATTGTGGAGAGGGTTGAACATCGAGGAGAGAGTGAGACATCGAGGAGAGAGTCAGACATCAAGGAGAGAGTCAGACATCGAGTCAGACATTGAGGAGAGAGTCAGGCATCGAGGAGAGAGTCAGACATCGAGGAGAGAATCGAACATCGAGGAGAGATTCAGACATCGTGGAGAGAGTCAGACATCGAGGAGAGAGTCGGACATCGAGGAGCGAGTCGGACATCGAGGAGAGAGTCCGACATCGAGGAGAGAGTCGGACATCGAGGAGAGAGTCAGACATCGGGGAGAGAGTCGGACATCGAGGAGAGAGTCAGACATAGAGTCAGACATCGAGGAGAGAGTCGGACATCGAGGAGAGAGTCAGACATAGAGTTGGACATAGAGGAGAGAGTCGGACATCGAGGAGAGAGTCCGACATCGAGGAGAGAGTCGGACATCGAGGAGAGAGTCAGACATCGAGGAGAGAGTCGGACATCGAGTCGGACATCGAGTCGGACATCGAGTCGGACATCGAGGAGAGATTCGGACATCGTCAGACATTAAGGTCAGAGTCGGACATCGAGGAGAGAGTCAGATATCGAGAAGACAGTCAGACATCGTGGAGAGAGTCAGACATTGAGTAGGACATCGAGGAGAGAGTCAGACATCGAGGAGAGAATCGGACATCGAGGAGAGAGTCGAACATCGAGGAGAGATTCAGACATCGTGGAGAGAGTCAGACATCGAGGAGAGAGTCGGACATCGAGGAGCGAGTCGGACATTGAGGAGAGAATCGGACATCGAGGAGAGAGTCCGATATCGAGGAGAGAGTCGGACATCGAGGAGAGAGTCAGACATAGAGTTGGACATCGAGGAGAGAGTCGGACATCGAGGAGAGAGTCAAACATAGAGTCAGACATCGATGAGAGAGTCAGACATCGAGGAGAGAGTCAGACATCGAGGAGAGAGTCGGAAATCGAGGAGAGAGTCAGACATCGAGGAGAGAGTCAGACATAGAGTCAGACATCGAGGAGAGAGTCAGACATCGAGGAGAGAGTCTGACATCGAGGAGAGAGTCGGACATCGAGGAGAGAGTCAGACATCGAGGAGAGAGTCAGACATAGAGTCAGACATCGAGGAGAGAGTCAGACATCGAGGAGAGAGTTGGACATCGAGTCGGACATCGAGTCGGACATCGAGTCGGACATCGTCAGACATTAAGGTCAGAGTCGGACATCGAGGAGAGAGTCAGATATCGAGGAGAGAGTCAGACATAGAGTTGGACATCGAGGAGAGAGTCGGACATCGAGGAGAGAGTCCGACATCGAGGAGAGAGTCGGACATCGAGGAGAGAGTCAGACATAGAGTTGGACATCGAGGAGAGAGTCAGACATCGAGGAGAGAGTCGGACATCGAGTCGGACATCGAGTCGGACATCGAGTCGGACATCGAGGAGAGATTCGGACATCGTCAGACATTAAGGTCAGAGTCGGACATCGAGGAGAGAGTCAGATATCGAGAAGACAGTCAGACATCGTGGAGAGAGTCAGACATTGAGTAGGACATCGAGGAGAGAGTCAGACATCGAGGAGAGAATCGGACATCGAGGAGAGAGTCGAACATCGAGGAGAGATTCAGACATCGTGGAGAGAGTCAGACATCGAGGAGAGAGTCGGACATCGAGGAGCGAGTCGGACATTGAGGAGAGAATCGGACATCGAGGAGAGAGTCCGATATCGAGGAGAGAGTCGGACATCGAGGAGAGAGTCAGACATAGAGTTGGACATCGAGGAGAGAGTCGGACATCGAGGAGAGAGTCAAACATAGAGTCAGACATCGATGAGAGAGTCAGACATCGAGGAGAGAGTCAGACATCGAGGAGAGAGTCGGAAATCGAGGAGAGAGTCAGACATCGAGGAGAGAGTCAGACATAGAGTCAGACATCGAGGAGAGAGTCAGACATCGAGGAGAGAGTCTGACATCGAGGAGAGAGTCGGACATCGAGGAGAGAGTCAGACATCGAGGAGAGAGTCAGACATAGAGTCAGACATCGAGGAGAGAGTCAGACATCGAGGAGAGAGTTGGACATCGAGTCGGACATCGAGTCGGACATCGTCAGACATTAAGGTCAGAGTCGGACATCGAGGAGAGAGTCAGATATCGAGAAGACAGTCAGACATCGTGGAGAGAGTCAGACATTGAGGAGAGAGTCGGATATCAAGGAGAGAGTCAGACATCGAGGAGAGAGCCAGACATCGTGGAGAGAGTCAGACATCGAGCAGAGAGTCAGACATCGAGTCAGACATCGAGGAGAGAGTCAGACATCGAGTCAGGCATTGTGGAGAGAGTCAGAAATCGTGGAGAGAGTCGGACATCGAGGAGAGAGTCAGACATCGAGTTGGACATCGAGGAGAGAGTCGGACATTGTCGGACATCGAGGAGAGAGTCAGACATCGAGTCGGACATGGAGGAGAGAGTCAGACATGGAGGAGAGAGTCGGACATCGAGGAGAGAGTCAGACATCGAGTCAGACATCGAGTCAGACATCCAGTCGGACATGGAGGAGAGAGTCAGACATCGTGGATAGAGTCAGACATGGAGGAGAGAGTCAGATATCGTGGAGAGAGTCAGACATCGAGGAGAGAGTCAGACATGGAGGAGAGAGTCAGATATCGTGGAGAGAGTCAGACATCGAGGAGAGAGTCAGCTATCGAGTCGGACATCGCGGAGAGAGTCGAACATCGTGGAGAGAGTCAGACATCGAGGAGAGAGTCAGACATCGAGGAGAGAGTCAGACATCGTGGAGAGAGTCGGACATCGTGGAGAGAGTCAGACATCGAGGAGAGAGTCAGACATCGTGGAGAGATTCGGACATCGAGGAGAGAGTCGGACATCGAGTCAGACATCGAGGAGAGAGTCAGACATCGATTCGGACATCGAGGAGAGAGTCAGACATCGCGTCAGACATCGAGGAGAGAGTCAGACATCGAGTCAGACATTGTGGAGAGGGTTGAACATCGAGGAGAGAGTGAGACATCGAGGAGAGAGTCAGACATCAAGGAGAGAGTCAGACATCGAGTCAGACATTGAGGAGAGAGTCCGACATCGAGGAGAGAGTCGGACATCGAGGAGCGAGTCGGACATCGAGGAGAGAGTCCGACATCGAGGAGAGAGTCGGACATCGAGGAGAGAGTCAGACATCGGGGAGAGAGTCGGACATCGAGGAGAGAGTCAGACATAGAGTCAGACATCGAGGAGAGAGTCGGACATCGAGGAGAGAGTCAGACATAGAGTTGGACATCGAGGAGAGAGTCGGACATCGAGGAGAGAGTCCGACATCGAGGAGAGAGTCGGACATCGAGGAGAGAGTCGGACATAGAGGAGAGAGTCGGACATCGAGTCGGACATCGAGTCGGACATCGAGTCGGACATCGAGTCGGACATCGAGGAGAGAGTCGGACATCGTCAGACATTAAGGTCAGAGTCGGACATCGAGGAGAGAGTCAGATATCAAGAAGACAGTCAGACATCGTGGAGAGAGTCAGACATTGAGTCAGACATCGAGGAGAGAGTCAGAAATCGAGGAGAGAATCGGACATCGAGGAGAGAGTCGAACATCGAGGAGAGATTCAGACATCGTGGAGAGAGTCAGACATCGAGGAGAGAGTCGGACATCGAGGAGCGAGTCGGACATTGAGGAGAGAATCGGACATCGAGGAGAGAGTCCGATATCGAGGAGAGAGTCGGACATCGAGGAGAGAGTCAGACATAGAGTTGGACATCGAGGAGAGAGTCGGACATCGAGGAGAGAGTCAAACATAGAGTCAGACATCGATGAGAGAGTCAGACATCGAGGAGAGAGTCAGACATCGAGGAGAGAGTCGGAAATCGAGGAGAGAGTCAGACATCGAGGAGAGAGTCAGACATAGAGTCAGACATCGAGGAGAGAGTCAGACATCGAGGAGAGAGTCGGACATCGAGGAGAGAGTCGGACATCGAGGAGAGAGTCAGACATCGAGGAGAGAGTCAGACATAGAGTCAGACATCGAGGAGAGAGTCAGACATCGAGGAGAGAGTTGGACATCGAGTCGGACATCGAGTCGGACATCGAGTCGGACATCGTCAGACATTAAGGTCAGAGTCGGATATCGAGGAGAGAGTCAGATATCGAGAAGACAGTCAGACATCGTGGAGAGAGTCAGACATTGAGGAGAGAGTCGGATATCAAGGAGAGAGTCAGACATCGAGGAGAGAGCCAGACATCGTGGAGAGAGTCAGACATCGAGCAGAGAGTCAGACATCGAGTCAGACATCGAGGAGAGAGTCAGACATCGAGTCAGGCATTGTGGAGAGAGTCAGACATCGAGGAGAGAGTCAGACATCGAGTCAGACATCGAGGAGAGAGTCAGACATCGAGTCAGACATCGAGGAGAGAGTCAGACATCGAGTCGGACATCGAGGAGAGAGTCAGACATCGCGTCGGACATCGAGGAGAGAGTCAGACATCGAGTCAGACATCGAGGAGAGAGTCAGACATCGAGTCGGACATCAAGGAGAGAGTCAGACATCGCGTCGGACATCGAGGAGAGAGTCAGACATCGGGTCAGACATCGAGGAGAGAGTCCGACATCGAGTCAGTCATTGTGGAGAGGGTTGAACATCGAGGAGAGAGTGAGACATCAAGGAGAGAGTCAGACATCAAGGAGAGAGTCAGGCATCGAGTCAGACATCGAGGAGAGAATCGGACATCGAGGAGAGAGTCGAACATCTAGGAGAGATTCAGACATCGTGGAGAGAGTCAGACATCGAGGAGAGAGTCGGACATCGAGGAGAGAGTCGGACATTGAGGAGAGAGTCAGACATCGAGGAGAGAGTCAGACATAGAGTCAGGCATTGAGGAGAGAGTCAGACATAGAGTCAGACATCGAGGAGAGAGTCGGACATCGAGGAGAGAGTCGGACATCGAGGAGAGAGTCAGACATCGAGTCAGACATCGAGTCAGGCATTGTGGAGAGGGTTGAACATCTAGGAGAGATTCAGACATCGTGGAGAGAGTCAGACATCGAGGAGAGAGTCAGACATCGAGGAGAGAGTCGGACATTGAGGAGAGAGTCAGACATCGAGGAGAGAGTCAGACATAGAGTCAGGCATTGAGGAGAGAGTCAGACATAGAGTCAGACATCGAGGAGAGAGTCGGACATCGAGGAGAGAGTCGGACATCGAGGAGAGAGTCAGACATCGAGTCAGACATCGAGTAAGGCATTGTGGAGAGGGTTGAACATCCAGGAGAGAGTCAGACATTGAGGAGAGAGTCAGACATCGAGTCGGACATCGAGGAGAGAGTCAGACATCGTGGAGAGAGTCAGACATCGAGGAGAGAGTCGGACATCGAGGAAAGAATCAGACATCCAGGAGAGAGTCAGACATCGAGTCGGACATCGAGGAGAGAGTCAGACATCGAGGAGAGAGTCGGACATCGAGGAGAGAGTCGGACATCGTGGAGAGAGTCGGACATCGAGGAGAGAGTCAGACATCGAGGAGAGAGTCAGACAACGTGGAGAGAGTCGGACATCGTGGAGAGAGTCGGACATTGAGCAGAGAGTCAGACATCGAGGAGAGAGTCAGACATCGAGTCAGACATCGAGGAGAGTCAGGCATAGAGTCAGACATCGTGGAGAGAGTCTGACATCGAGCAGAGAGTCAGACATCGAGGAGCGAGTCAGACATCGAGGAGAGAGTCAGACATCGTGGAGAGAGTCAGACATCGTGGAGAGAGTCGGACATCGAGGAGAGAGTCGGACATCGAGTCAGACATCAAGGAGAGAGTCAGACATCGAGTCAGACATCGAGGAGAGAGTCAGGCATCGAGGAGAGAGTCAGACATTGAGGAGAGAGTCAGACATCGAGGTGAGAGTCAGACATCGTGGAGAGAGTCGGACATTGAGCAGAGAGTCAAACATCGAGGAGAGAGTCAGACATCGTGGAGAGAGTCAGACATCGAGGAGAGAGTCGGACATCGAGGAGAGAGTCAGACATCGAGGTGAGAGTCAGACATCGTGGAGAGAGTCGGACATTGAGCAGAGAGTCAGACATCGAGGAGAGAGTCAGACATCGTGGAGAGAGTCAGACATCGAGGAGAGAGTCGGACATCGAGTCAGACATCAAGGAGAGAGTCAGACATCGAGTCAGACATCGAGGAGAGAGTCAGGCACCGAGGAGAGAGTCAGACATCGAGGAGAGAATCGGACATCGAGGAGAGAGTCGAACATTGAGGAGAGAGTCAGACATCGTGGAGAGAGTCAGACATCGAGGAGAGAGTCAGACATCGTGGAGAGAGTCGGACATCGAGTCAGACATCAAGGAGAGAGTCAGACATCGAGTCAGACATCGAGGAGAGAGTCAGGCACCGAGGAGAGAGTCAGACATCGAGGAGAGAATCGGACATCGAGGAGAGAGTCAAACATCGTGGAGAGAGTCGGACATCGAGGAGAGAGTCAAACATCGTGGAGAGAGTCAGACATCGAGGAGAGAGTCAGACATCGTGGAGAGAGTCGGACATCGAGTCAGACATCAAGGAGAGAGTCAGACATCGAGTCAGACATCGAGGAGAGAGTCAGGCACCGAGGAGAGAGTCAGACATCGAGGAGAGAATCGGACATCGAGGAGAGAGTCGAACATTGAGGAGAGAGTCAGACATTGAGGAGAGAGTCAGACATCGAGGAGCGAGTCGGACATCGAGGAGAGAGCCAGACATAGAGTCAGACATCGAGGAGAGAGTCAGACATAGAGTTGGACATCGAGGAGAGAGTCGGACATCGAGGAGAGAGTCAGACATAGAGTCAGACATCGAGGAGAGAGTCAGACATCGAGTCAGACATCGAGGAGAGAGTCGAACATCGAGGAGAGAGTCGGACATCAAGGAGAGAGTCGGACATCGAGCAGAGAGTCAGACATCGAGGAGAGAGTCAGACATCGAGGAGAGAGTCAGACATCGTGGAGAGAGTCAGACATCGAGTCAGACATCGGGTCAGACATCGTGGAGAGAGTCAGACATCGTGGAGAGAGTCGGACATCGTGGAGAGAGTCGGACATCGAGGAGAGAGTCAGACATAGAGGAGAGAGTCAGACATCAAGGAGAGAGTCAGACATAGAGTCAGACATCGAGGAGAGAGTTGGACATTGAGGAGAGAGTCAGACATAGAGCCAGATATCGAGGAGAGAGTCAGACATCGAGGAGAGAGTCAGACATCGAGGAGAGAGTCGAATATCGAGGAGAGAGTCGGACATCGAGGAGAGAGTCAGACATAGAGTCAGACATCGAGGAGAGAGTCAGACATCGAGTCAGACATCGAGGAGAGAGTTGGAAATCGAGGAGAGAGTCAGACATCGAGGAGGGAGTCAGACATCGAGGAGAGAGTCAGACATCGAGGAGAGAATCGGACATCGAGGAGAGAGTTGGACATCGAGGAGAGAGTCAGACATCAAGGACAGAGTCAGACATCGTGGAGAGAGTCAGACATCGAGGAGAGAGTCGGACATCGAGTCAGACATCAAGGAGAGAGTCGGACATCGAGGAGAGAATCAGACATCAAGGAGAGAGTCGGACATCGAGGAGAGAGTCGGACATCGAGGAGAGAGTCAGACATAGAGTCAGACATCGAGGAGAGAGTCAGACATTGTGGAGAGAGTCGGACATCGAGGAGAGAGTCAGACATAGAGTCAGACATCGAGGAGAGATTCGGACATCGAGGAGAGAGTCGGACATCGAGGAGAGAGTCGGACATAGAGTCAGACATCGAGGAGAGAGTCAGACATCGTGGAGAGAGTCGGACATCATGGAGAGAGTCGGACATCGAGGAGAGAGTCCGACATCGAGGAGATAGTCAGACATCGTGAAGAGAGTCGGACATCGAGTCAGACATCGAGGAGAGAGTCAGACATGCTGAGAGAGACAGAAGAGGAAGTTAACTTCAGATCATTTGTGGATTTGGGCGAGTAGATCAGCTGTCTATGTCCCACCAGAGAACACATGATACGCCTGCAAACGTCACTCGGAGACGGGCAGTCACACCTTGAATTTAAACTCCAGAGGGAGGCCGACATGATGTAGTGACTCCAGACTCTAAGAAAGCAGATGATGACGTCCTTCTTATATACAGCCTAAGAGTGTAAAAGTGTCTTTCCTGTTTTTATTAAAACTGTTAAAAGATGGTAAATGCACACAGCTTTGATTTCTTTTTCTTAGTTAACCTCAAAGAGAAAATATTTGAACTTCTTAGAGAGTTTAATTCTAACTCAACTACTGTGTGTTTGCACAAGAACACCTCTAAATATATCCTGTAGAGCGGTGGTGCCCACACTTTTTTGGCTTGCGAGCTACTTTTAAAATTACCAGGTCAAAATTATCTACCTGCATTCAAATATGCTAAATATATGTATTTATAAATATATATATATATATATATATATATATATATACACACATATATACTGAATATACTTTATATATATATATGTTGGCATACCTTGACTCACTGCATTAACCCTTATGGTACAATACAATTTATTACATTTATGGTCACTACCTTACTCTGATGACTTGCACTGAATGGAGTCAGCCAGGGTTGCACAGTCCGGACAGTAGCTGCTGGTAGCCAGCCTCAAACAGGCTTCCAAATGATCATCAGTCATGGTGGAACGGTATTTGGACTTAATAATCTTCATGTGGGAAAAGGCTGACTCGCACAAATAAGTAGAGCCGAATAATGCAGTCAAGGAGGTAGCACATTTTCTCATGTTTGGGTACTTTTCCTCTTTGAGTAAGTTCCAAAACTGTCCATGAGCCCTGGACTTCAGCTGAATGTCAGCCTGTAGTGTCAACATCTCATCCTCCACTGCAGACGAGTTCAGGTGAAAAAGTGTCGCAATTTTTGATGCAAGTGAATCAACCTCAATATCTTCCCTAAATGGGTAGCACATGAATGTGGCGATTGGCTCGAGTAAAGCAAAGTCTTGAAACCGTCTGTCAAAGTCTGACAGACAGTTTTCAATCTGCTCTGTGTAGCGCGCACTGTCAAGTTGCGCACACGCCTTCCCTTGAGTCTCCAGCTCCGATGTGAGGTTTTGAAAGTTCCCCAAATCATGGTGCTGCATCTTTGAGGACAGAAGTTGCATTTTACGTTTGAAAGCATTAACTGAACTGATCATGTTGACCACGGTTTTGTCTTTTCCTTGCAGCTCTAAATTGAGCTCATTCAGCATGTTAGTGAGATCAGTTAATAACGCCAAATCAAGCAGCCACTGATCGTCATTAAGTGGCTTGTATTCTGCATTTTTACTGACAAGAAGAAACTCCTTTATCTCCGGACAGAGGTCTCGAAATCTCTGCAGGAATTTCCCCCTACTAAACCATTTTACGTCAGTGTGTAACAACAGGTCAGAGTAGCTGCAGTCAGCCTCCTCCAGATGTGCACGAAACAGCCGTCTTTGAAGAGATCTCGCTCGAATAGAACAGACGATTTTCGTTGTCACATCCATTATCTCTTTCATGTTTAGCATTTTTGCACATAATGCTGGTTGGTGTATTATGCAGTGGTAGTTAAGGAAGTCCGGGAAAGCATCGTCTTCCCTGCACTTGGCAATAAATCCATTCAAGCGGCCCACCATCGCGGGCGCACCGTCCGTGGTGATTGACATTAATTTGCTCACCGGGAGCTGGGTTTTCAAAATAAAGTTTTTGAAAGACTGAAAAATGTCCTCTCCCTGCGTGTGTTCCTTCATGGGCAGTATTGTTAACAGCTCCTCTTTTGCAGTCATATCGGTAAACACCATCCGAATAAAAATGCACAATTGGGCTGTATCACTTATGTCCGTTGACTCGTCTAATTGCAACGAGAAACACTCACAGTCCGCGATGTCCTTCCACAGCTGCTGTGTCAAATCATCTCCCATTACTTCACAGCGCCGTGTCACTGTACTTCTTGATAGCTGAAGAGCTTTGATTGAAGATAATATTTCGGGTTTATTTTTAAAGTCCTGAAACAACGAGTCAGCTGCCTCAACGAAGGCCTCTTTGACCATCTCTCCCTCTTGGAAGGACTTTTTATGCTTAATGATGGAGTGACTCACCCGGAACGATGCTTCAGTGGCTGCCTTTACTTTTAAATTCACATGTGAAAAATTACTGCTGTCCGGTTAACGATTTTAGTTCAGTCACCCTTCTCTTTCTCAGCTCGCTTTTCGGAGGGAAATCAGTGTCGTACTTGAACAGTTCGAAAGTGCCTCTCCACATTTCCCTTTTTTGGAATAGCAATGGTAGATTGACAGATCAGACAAATGCACTTTGAATATGAAAATCCTCCTCCCATTCCGCATGGAAATGGTAAGTTTTTGGTTTCTTACTTGGTCCGGCTCCCCCATTCATTTTCCTTCTTTAGTAGCCTATATATAATTTTGAAGGCTTGATATAATTTTACCGTAAGCTAACTCACGTTTTCTACGTGGTGACCTGGTGGTGACCCGTGTTGTTAGAAGAGAGGAGAGTAGTTGTCATTAACGGTTTACCCAATGAACACAGACTGGCCGCCCTGTACGTCAATTAAGTTTTTTTTTTGTTTTTTTTTAATGGTGCGCGATCGACCTATTGGGCATCCCTGCTGTAGAGTATAAATAAAGAGTCTCTCTGCTCGCTCTCACTCAGTCATAAGGCTAAGCTCCTAATCTGCTTTCCTTCTTTAGGAGTCCCGGGCTGCAGCCTCAGAGAGATCAGAGCTGCTGATAACAGACTGTAAGTAGAGAGCAGAGGGAGGGGGAGGGGTTAGGGCGGGGCTACCTCGGCTTGACAGGTTGCTACCAATGGCGATCTGAGAAATCTCTCTTTTTACTAAGGACATCACAGGCTAACCGAAGTTAGCTCGCCATTCATAAAACAGCTACTGTGAATAATGGATGCTTATTGCAAAACAAGCTAGCACTATAGCTAATGATGCTAGAAAACATGGACGTGTGTCTCAGTGACATCACTGAAGAAGGCTTATGAAGCCAAAGTGCCTCTCAGCTGTGAGGCGGAGCGAGCTGAGCTTGCTGCGGAGTAGGGCTCAGAGTAGAAGGGGAGTGCACACACGACCAAAAAGCAACTGCGCCCGTTGCTAGGTGACCGAAACAATACTTTTTTCCAAACTTTTTGGACGCGCAGTATTTGTTTCTGTCCACTAATAAGTAGAAAGCTCTGATCTGTTCTGCTGAGGAGGAGACGAGCAGCAGAGAAGAAGAGGGTGTGTTCATGAAATCCTCAGGGCGAGTTTAGGCGATACACTCTTGCGCGGAGCAACACAATGGACAATGAATTGGCTTGACACGTTGCGCCCACCTGAAAGCCCCTTGGCGATCAATCTAGAAACAGGCAAAGAGGCGGGGCTTAGCCTCCTGACAAACAGCTACAACATACCCATCCTTCAAATAATCCAAACAGATGGTTTATAGCTTTTGAATGATGATGAGCTAAAGAGACTAAAACACTAATGGTGCTTATTACTGTTGGTAAAAAATGTCATTTTAATATAGGACCTAAAAGTAACTTCTTAGCTTTGGCAGACGGCCTCAAGGAACTGCAGTTTTTGGAAGTTTAGCATTGGCTTCTGTTTTCTACACTTGCTGTTTGCTTTGGATGCCAGCTCACTACATGATCACTTCCAGCAACAAAGACCAAACTAAGCACCAACAAGGAGCCCGAACGCTCGGCTTCAAAGCAGACCAGCATGTGATGTCACACTGAGCATGTCCACATCTCATACACAGTTTCGTTGCATCAGCCTATCCCAGCAAGAAAAATTTGAAGAAGAGGCATTCTTACACTTTAGATCCCTCTGCACCGGCAGGAGCTGCAGCAGGAGGAGGAGCTGCAGCAGGAGCAGGAGCAGGAGCAGGAGCTGCAGCAGCTGCAGCAGGAGTAGGAGCTGCAGCAGGAGCAGGAGCAGGAGCTGCAGCAGCTGCAGCAGGAGCAGGAGCTGCAGCAGCTGCAGCAGGAGAAGGAGCTGCAGCAGGAGCAGGAGCAGGAGCTGCAGCAGGAGCTGGTAGAAAAACATAGAATAATTCAGTTAGA